>NC_069504.1:19377240-19474740 GCF_027579735.1 Bombina bombina | reverse complement strand
AGCTGGAGGTTTAGAGGCAGCAGACTCCAACCAAGAAAGTGCGCCCTCTGAAGTCTCAAAGGCGCCTTCATCATCGGATAATCTTGTATCAGATAAATCCAACAAACTAGTTGATGAACCCTGGGAAGGATAGCAATATTTGACCTTTCGCTTGCATTTAGTATGGCGAAATAAAGCACTTAAGACCGCAGATGCCACTGTTTGTAATTGCACAGTAAAGTCTGGTGGTAAAAGGCCCCCTCCAGATGGAGGATTAGGAGTGCTACGGGAAGCTGCATGTGTATTAGATGACTGTAGGCTGCGAGCCTCACAAGACGGAGACTCCTCAGAGGTGGAAGGCTCAGTGGTATCAAACATTAACCTTCTTTTACACGATTACTTTATCAAGGCATGTGGAACATAGTTGAGCGGGCAGGTACACCGCGGCATCCTAACAATATAGACAGGAATTAGACTTAGGTAAAGAGGGAGTACCCTCTAACACATCAGAATCCTCCAAACGCTTGGCTTACAAAGCAGACTATTGATTATTAAGAAAAAAACTGCACCTTTATAACCCCAATGGCTGGGGCACTCACCACCTCCTATGACCCAGGCAAAACAGAGAAACCACTTCCCCGGTAAACCGCACGGTCAGGAAAACAGAATTTATGTTTACCTGATAAATTACTTTCTCCAACGGTGTGTCCGGTCCACGGCGTCATCCTTACTTGTGGGATATTCTCTTCCCCAACAGGAAATGGCAAAGAGCCCAGCAAAGCTGGTCACATGATCCCTCCTAGGCTCCGCCTACCCCAGTCATTCGACCGACGTTAAGGAGGAATATTTGCATAGGAGAAACCATATGATACCGTGGTGACTGTAGTTAAAGAAAATAAATTATCAGACCTGATTAAAAAACCAGGGCGGGCCGTGGACCGGACACACCGTTGGAGAAAGTAATTTATCAGGTAAACATAAATTCTGTTTTCTCCAACATAGGTGTGTCCGGTCCACGGCGTCATCCTTACTTGTGGGAACCAATACCAAAGCTTTAGGACACGGATGAAGGGAGGGAGCAAATCAGGTCACCTAAATGGAAGGCACCACGGCTTGCAAAACCTTTCTCCCAAAAATAGCCTCAGAAGAAGCAAAAGTATCAAACTTGTAAAATTTGGTAAAAGTGTGCAGTGAAGACCAAGTCGCTGCCCTACATATCTGATCAACAGAAGCCTCGTTCTTGAAGGCCCATGTGGAAGCCACAGCCCTAGTGGAATGAGCTGTGATTCTTTCAGGAGGCTGCCGTCCGGCAGTCTCGTAAGCCAATCTGATGATGCTTTTAATCCAAAAAGAGAGAGAGGTAGAAGTTGCTTTTTGACCTCTCCTTTTACCAGAATAAACAACAAACAAGGAAGATATTTGTCTAAAATCCTTTGTAGCATCTAAATAGAATTTTAGAGCGCGAACAACATCCAAATTGTGCAACAAACGTTCCTTCTTCGAAACTGGTTTCGGACACAGAGAAGGCACGACTATCTCCTGGTTAATGTTTTTGTTAGAAACAACTTTTGGAAGAAAACCAGGTTTAGTACGTAAAACCACCTTATCTGCATGGAACACCAGATAAGTAGGAGAACACTGCAGAGCAGATAATTCTGAAACTCTTCTAGCAGAAGAAATTGCAACCAAAAACAAAACTTTCCAAGATAATAACTTAATATCAACGGAATGTAAGGGTTCAAACGGAACCCCCTGAAGAACTGAAAGAACTAAGTTGAGACTCCAAGGAGGAGTCAAAGGTTTGTAAACAGGCTTGATTCTAACCAGAGCCTGAACAAAGGCTTGAACATCTGGCACAGCTGCCAGCTTTTTGTGAAGTAACACAGACAAGGCAGAAATCTGTCCCTTCAAGGAACTTGCAGATAATCCTTTTTCCAATCCTTCTTGAAGGAAGGATAGAATCTTAGGAATCTTAACCTTGTCCCAAGGGAATCCTTTAGATTCACACCAACAGATATATTTTTTCCAAATTTTGTGGTAAATTTTTCTAGTTACAGGCTTTCTGGCCTGAACAAGAGTATCAATAACAGAATCTGAGAACCCTCGCTTTGATAAGATCAAGCGTTCAATCTCCAAGCAGTCAGCTGGAGTGAGACCAGATTCGGATGTTCGAACGGACCTTGAACAAGAAGGTCTCGTCTCAAAGGTAGCTTCCATGGTGGAGCCGATGACATATTCACCAGATCTGCATACCAAGTCCTGCGTGGCCACGCAGGAGCTATCAAGATCACCGACGCCCTCTCCTGATTGATCCTGGCTACCAGCCTGGGGATGAGAGGAAACGGCGGGAATACATAAGCTAGTTTGAAGGTCCAAGGTGCTACTAGTGCATCTACTAGAGTCGCCTTGGGATCCCTGGATCTGGACCCGTAGCAAGGAACCTTGAAGTTCTGACGAGAGGCCATCAGATCCATGTCTGGAATGCCCCACAGTTGAGTGATTTGGGCAAAGATTTCCGGATGGAGTTCCCACTCCCCCGGATGCAATGTCTGACGACTCAGAAAATCCGCTTCCCAATTTTCCACTCCTGGGATGTGGATTGCAGACAGGTGGCAGGAGCGAGTCTCCGCCCATTGAATGATTTTGGTCACTTCTTCCATCGCCAGGGAACTCCTTGTTCCCCCCTGATGGTTGATGTACGCAACAGTCGTCATGTTGTCTGATTGAAACCGTATGAACTTGGCCCTCGCTAGCTGAGGCCAAGCCTTGAGAGCATTGAATATCGCTCTCAGTTCCAGAATATTTATCGGAGATTCTTCCCGAGACCAAAGACCCTGAGCTTTCAGGGATCCCCAGACCGCGCCCCAGCCCATCAGACTGGCGTCGGTCGTGACAATGACCCACTCTGGTCTGCGGAAGGTCATCCCTTGTGACAGGTTGTCCAGGGACAGCCACCAACGGAGTGAGTCTCTGGTCCTCTGATTTACTTGTATCTTCGGAGACAAGTCTGTATAGTCCCCATTCCACTGACTGAGCATACACAGTTGTAATGGTCTTAGATGAATGCGCGCAAAAGGAACTATGTCCATTGCCGCTACCATCAAACCTATCACTTCCATGCACTGCGCTATGGAAGGAAGAGGAACGGAATGAAGTATCCGACAAGAGTCTAGAAGTTTTGTTTTTCTGGCCTCTGTCAGAAAAATCCTCATTTCTAAGGAGTCTATCATTGTTCCCAAGAAGGGAACTCTTGTCGACGGAGATAGAGAACTCTTTTCCACGTTCACTTTCCATCCGTGAGATCTGAGAAAGGCCAGGACTATGTCCGTGTGAGCCTTTGCTTGAGGAAGGGACGACGCTTGAATCAGAATGTCGTCCAAGTAAGGTACTACTGCAATGCCCCTTGGTCTTAGCACCGCTAGAAGGGACCCTAGTACCTTTGTGAAAATCCTTGGAGCAGTGGCTAATCCGAAAGGAAGCGCCACGAACTGGTAATGCTTGTCCAGGAATGCGAACCTTAGGAACCGATGATGTTCCTTGTGGATAGGAATATGTAGATACGCATCCTTTAAATCCACCGTGGTCATGAATTGACCTTCCTGGATGGAAGGAAGAATTGTTCGAATGGTTTCCATTTTGAACGATGGAACCTTGAGAAACTTGTTTAAGATCTTGAGATCTAAGATTGGTCTGAACGTTCCCTCTTTTTTGGGAACTATGAACAGATTGGAGTAGAACCCCATCCCTTGTTCTCCTAATGGAACAGGATGAATCACTCCCATTTTTAACAGGTCTTCTACACAATGTAAGAATGCCTGTCTTTTTATGTGGTCTGAAGACAACTGAGACCTGTGGAACCTCCCCCTTGGGGGAAGCCCCTTGAATTCCAGAAGATAACCTTGGGAGACTATTTCTAGTGCCCAAGGATCCAGAACATCTCTTGCCCAAGCCTGAGCGAAGAGAGAGAGTCTGCCCCCCACCAGATCCGGTCCCGGATCGGGGGCCAACATTTCATGCTGTCTTGGTAGCAGTGGCAGGTTTCTTGGCCTGCTTTCCCTTGTTCCAGCCTTGCATTGGTCTCCAAGCTGGCTTGGCTTGAGAAGTATTACCCTCTTGCTTAGAGGACGTAGCACTTTGGGCTGGTCCGTTTCTACGAAAGGGATGAAAATTAGGTTTATTTTTGGCCTTGAAAGACCGATCCTGAGGAAGGGCGTGGCCCTTACCCCCAGTGATATCAGAGATAATCTCTTTCAAGTCAGGGCCAAACAGCGTTTTCCCCTTGAAAGGAATGTTAAGTAGCTTGTTCTTGGAAGACGCATCAGCTGACCAAGATTTCAACCAAAGCGCTCTGTGCGCCACAATAGCAAACCCAGAATTCTTAGCCGCTAACCTAGCCAATTGCAAAGTGGCGTCTAGGGTGAAAGAATTAGCAAATTTGAGAGCACGGATTCTGTCCATAATCTCCTCATAAGGAGGAGAATCACTATCGACCGCCTTTACTAGCTCATCGAACCAGAAACACGCGGCTGTAGTGACAGGGACAATGCATGAAATTGGTTGTAGAAGGTAACCCTGCTGAACAAACATCTTTTTAAGTAAACCTTCTAATTTTTTATCCATAGGATCTTTGAAAGCACAACTATCTTCTATGGGTATAGTGGTGCGTTTGTTTAAAGTGGAAACCGCTCCCTCGACCTTGGGGACTGTCTGCCATAAGTCCTTTCTGGGGTCGACCATAGGAAACAATTTTTTAAATATGGGGGGAGGGACGAAAGGTATACCGGGCCTTTCCCATTCTTTATTTACAATGTCCGCCACCCGCTTGGGTATAGGAAAAGCTTCTGGGAGCCCCGGGACCTCTAGGAACTTGTCCATTTTACATAGTTTCTCTGGGATGATCAAATTCTCACAATCATCCAGAGTGGATAATACCTCCTTAAGCAGAGCGCGGAGATGTTCCAACTTAAATTTAAATGTAATCACATCGGGTTCAGCTTGTTGAGAAATTTTCCCTGAATCTGAAATTTCTCCCTCAGACAAAACCTCCCTGGCCCCATCAGACTGGTGTAGGGGCATTTCAGAACCATTATCATCAGCGTCGTCATGCTCTTCAGTATCTAAAACAGAGCAGTCGCGCTTACGCTGATAAGTGGGCATTTTGGCTAAAATGTTTTTGATAGAATTATCCATTACAGCCGTTAATTGTTGCATAGTAAGGAGTGTTGGCGCGCTAGATGTACTAGGGGCCTCCTGAGTGGGCAAGACTCGTGTAGACGAAGGAGGGAATGATGCAGTACCATGCTTACTCCCCTCACTTGAGGAATCATCTTGGGCATCATTGTCATTGTCACATAAATCACATTTATTTAAATGAGAAGGAACTCTGGCTTCCCCACATTCAGAACACAGTCTATCTGGTAGTTCAGACATGTTAAACAGGCATAAACTTGATAACAAAGTACAAAAAACGTTTTAAAATAAAACCGTTACTGTCACTTTAAATTTTAAACTGAACACACTTTATTACTGCAATTGCGAAAAAATATGAAGGAATTGTTCAAAATTCACCAAAATTTCACCACAGTGTCTTAAAGCCTTAAAAGTATTGCACACCAAATTTGGAAGCTTTAACCCTTAAAATAACGGAACCGGAGCCGTTTTTAACTTTAACCCCTTTACAGTCCCTGGTATCTGCTTTGCTGAGACCCAACCAAGCCCAAAGGGGAATACGATACCAAATGACGCCTTCAGAAAGTCTTTTCTATGTATCAGAGCTCCTCACACATGCGACTGCATGTCATGCCTCTCAAAAACAAGTGCGCAATACCGGCGCGAAAATGAGGCTCTGCCTATGATTAGGGAAAGCCCCTAAAGAATAAGGTGTCTAAAACAGTGCCTGCCGATATAATTTTACCAAAATACCCAGATCAAATGATTCCTCAAGGCTAAATATGTGTAATATATGAATCGATTTAGCCCAGAAAAAGTCTACAGTCTTAATAAGCCCTTGTGAAGCCCTTATTTACTATCTTAATAAACATGGCTTACCGGATCCCATAGGGAAAATGACAGCTTCCAGCATTACATCGTCTTGTTAGAATGTGTCATACCTCAAGCAGCAAAAGACTGCTCACTGTTCCCCCAACTGAAGTTAATTCCTCTCAACAGTCCTGTGTGGAACAGCCATGGATTTTAGTAACGGTTGCTAAAATCATTTTCCTCATACAAACAGAAATCTTCATCTCTTTTCTGTTTCAGAGTAAATAGTACATACCAGCACTATTTTAAAATAACAAACTCTTGATTGAATAATAAAAACTACAGTTAAACACTAAAAAACTCTAAGCCATCTCCGTGGAGATGTTGCCTGTACAACGGCAAAGAGAATGACTGGGGTAGGCGGAGCCTAGGAGGGATCATGTGACCAGCTTTGCTGGGCTCTTTGCCATTTCCTGTTGGGGAAGAGAATATCCCACAAGTAAGGATGACGCCGTGGACCGGACACACCTATGTTGGAGAAAGAAGAAATAAGTGTGACCACACCCGGTCACATGGTGCGCAATCCAGGACTGCCTCTTCTATAAAAGCAAAACACAGAATTTATGCTTACCTGATAAATTACTTTCTCTTGCGGTGTATCCAGTCCACGGATTCATCCTTTACTTGTGGGATATTCTCATTCCCTACAGGAAGTAGCAAAGAGAGCACACAGCAAAGCTGTCCATATAGCTCCCCCTCTAGCTCCACCCCCCAGTCATTCGATCAAAGGTTAGGAAGAAAAAGGAGAAACCATAGGGTGCAGTGGTGACTGTAGTTTAAACAAAAAAAAATTTACCCAACTTAAATGCCAGGGCGGGCCGTGGACTGGATACACCACAAGAGAAAGTAATTTATCAGGTAAGCATAAATTCTGTTTTCTCTTGCAAGGTGTATCCAGTCCACGGATTCATCCTTTACTTGTGGGATACCAATACCAAAGCTTTAGGACACGGATGAAGGGAGGGAACAAGACAGGTACCTTAAACGGAAGGCACCAATGCTTGCAAAACCTTTCTCCCAAAAATAGCCTCCGAAGAAGCAAAAGTATCGAATTTGTAAAATTTGGCAAAAGTATGCAGTGAAGACCAAGTCGCTGCCTTACAAATCTGTTCAACAGAAGCCTCATTTTAGAAAGACCATGCGGAAGCCACTGCTCTAGTAGAATGAGCAGTAATTCTTTCAGGAGGCTGATGGCCAGCAGTCTCATAGGCCAAACGGATGATGCTTTTCAGCCAAAAGGAAAGAGGTAGCAGTCACTTTCTGACCTCTCCTCTTACCAGAATAGATAACAAACAAGGAAGATGTTTGTCTGAAATCCTTAGTTGCTTGTAAATAGAACTTTAAAGCACGAACTACATCAAGATTGTGTAATAGACGTTCCTTCTTCGAAGATGGATTAGGACACAGAGAAGGAACAACTATTTCCTGGTTAATATTCTTGTTAGAAACAACTTTTAGGAAGAAAACCAGGCTTGGTACGCAAAACTACCTTATCTGCGTGGAACACCAGGTAACGTGAATCACACTGTAAGGCAGATAATTCTCCATGGTGGAGCCACAGGTTTATAGACAGGCTTGATTCTGACTAAAGCCTGAGCAAACACTTGAACGTCTGGTACCTCTGCCAGACGCTTGTGTAACAGGATAGACAAAGCAGATATTTGTCCTTTTAAGGAACTAGCTGACAATCCTTTCTCCAGTCCTTCTTGGAGAAAGGACAATATCCTGGGAATCCTAATCTTACTCCATGAGTAACCCTTGGATTCACACCAACAAAGATATTTCCGCCATATCTTATGGTAGATTTTCCTGGTGACAGGCTTTCTAGCCTGAATCAGAGTATCTATAACTGACTCCGAGAACCCACGCTTTGATAGAATTAAGCATTCAATCTCCAAGCAGTCAGACGTAGAGAAACTAAATTTGGATGCTTGAACGGACCCTGTATTAGAAGATCCTGCCTCATTGGCAGTGACCATGGTGGGACAGATGACATGTCCACTAGGTCTGCATACCAAGTCCTGCGTGGCCACGCAGGCGCTATCAGAATCACCGAAGCCGTCTCCTGCTTGATTCTGGCAACCAGACGCGGGAGGAGAGGAAATTGTGGAAAAACATAAGCCAGATTGAAGGACCAAGGCGCTGCTAGAGCATCTATCAATACCGCCTTGGGATCCCGGGACCTGGACCCGTAAAGAGGAAGTTTGGTGTTCTGATGGGACGCCATCAGATCCAACTCTGGGGTGCCCCATAGCTGAGTCAGCTGGGCAAATACCTCCGGGTGGAGTTCCCACTCCCCCGGGTGAAAAGTCTGACGACTTAGAAAATCCGCCTCCCAGTTGTCTACTCCTGGGATGTGAATTGCTGAGAGATGGCAGAAGTGATTCTCCGCCCACCTGATTTTGGTTACTTCCGTCATCGCTAGGGAACTCTTTGTTCCCCCCTAATGATTGCGGTAAGCTACAGTCGTGATGTTGTCCGACTGAAATCTGATGAATTTGTCCGCCACTAGTTGAGTCCATGCCTGAAGAGCGTTGAATATCGCCCTCAGTTCCAGAATGTTTATCGGGAGAAGAGTTTCTTCCCGAGACTATAAGCCCTGAGCTTTCAGGGAGTCCCAGACCGCACCCCAGCCTAACAGACTGGCGTCGGTCGTTACGATGATCCACTCTGGCCTGCGGAAACATATTCCTTGAGACAGGTGATCCTGAGACAACCACCAGAGAAGAGAATCTCTGGTCTCCTGGTCCAACTGAATTCGAGGAGACAAATCTGCATAATCCCCATTCCACTGTTTGAGCATGCATAGTTGCAGTGGTCTGAGGTGTATCCGAGCAAAAGGGACTATGTCCATTTCCGCAACCATTAGTCCGATTGCCTCCATGCACTGAGCCACAGATGGCCGAGGAATGGAATAAAGAGCTCGGCAAGTAGTTAAGAGTTTTAGCTTTCTGACCTTCGTCAGAAATATTTTCATTTCTACCGAGTCTATCAGGGTTCCTAGGAACGGAACTCTTGTGAGGGGGGAGAAAGAACTCTTTTTGATGTTCACCTTCCACCCGTGAGACCTCAGAAAGGCCAATACAATCTCCGTATGAGACTTGGTTCTTCGCAAAGTTGACGCCTGAATTAAGATGTCGTCTAGGTAAGGCGCCGCTGCTATGCCCCGCGGTCTTAGGACCACCAGGAGGGACCCTAGCACCTTTGTGAAAATTCTGGGAGCAGTGGCCAACCCGAAAGGAAGAATCACAAACTGAAAATGCTTGTCCAGAAAGGCGAACCTGAGAAACTGGTGATGATCTTTGTGGATAGGAATGTGCAGATACGCATCCTTTAGATACACGGTAGTCCTATATTGACCCTCCTGGATCATTGGTAAGATTGTCCGAATGGTCTCCATCTTGAATGATGGGACTCTGAGGAATTTGTTTAGAAATTTGAGAGCCAGGATTGGTCTGAAAGTTCCTTCTTTTTTGGGAACCACAAACAGGTTTGAGTAAAAGCCCAGTCCTTGTTCTGCAATTGGAACTGGGTGGATCACTCCCATTGTATGTAGATGATCTACACAGTGTAAAAACGCCTCTTTCTTTGTCTGATCTGTAGACAGACGACAAATGTGGAACCTTCCCCTTGGAGAAGAGTCCTTGTATTCTAGAAAGTATCCCTGGGCTACAATCTCTAATGCCCAATGATTGTGTACATCTCTTGCCCAGGCCTGAGCGAAGAGAGAGAGTCTGCCCCCTACTAGATCCGGTCCCGGATTGGGGGCTACCCCTTCATGCTGTCTTGGTGGCAGCTGCAGGCTTTTTGGCCTGTTTACCCTTATTCCAGCCCTGGTAAGGTTTCCAGTTTGCCTTGGGCTGTGACGCGTTACCCTCTTGCTTTGCAGCCGGAGAGGATGAAGCGGGGCCGTTCCTGAAATTGCGAAAGGAACGAAAATTAGCTTTGTTCTTTGTTTTAAAGGCTTTGTCCTGAGGGAGAGCATGGCCTTTTCCCCCGGTGATATCTGAAATAATCTCTTTCAATTCAGGCCCGAATAGGGTCTTCCCTTTGAAAGGAATGTTCAAAAGCTTGGATTTAGACGACACATCGGCCGACCAGGACTTTAGCCATAGCGCCCCAAAATGGCGAAACTTGAATTTTTTGCCGCTAACTTAGCTATTTGGAAAGCAGCGTCAGTGATAAAAGAATTAGCTAGCTTTAGAGCCTTAATTCTATCCATAATTTCCTCATATGAGGTATCCGTCTGGAGCGAGTCTTCCAGCGCCTCAAACCAGAAAGCAGCTGCAGTAGTTACAGGAATAATGCAGGCAATAGGTTGGAGAAGAAAACCTTGTTAAACAAAAAATTTCTTAAGTAAACCCTCTAATTTTTTATCCATAGGGTCTTTAAAAGCACAACTGTCTTCAATTCGTATGGTTGTGCGTTTAGCTAGTGTAGAAAAAGCTCCCTCCACCTTAGGGACCGTCTGCCACGAGTCCCACATGGGGTCAGATATGGGGAACATTTTTCTTAAAAACAGGAGGGGGGACAAAAGGGACACCTGGCCTATCCCACTCCCTAGTAACAATATCCGCAATCCTCTTAGGGACCGGAAACGCATCTGTGTAAACAGGGACCTCTAGGTACTTGTCCATTTTACACAATTTATCTGGGATCACCAAAGGGTCACAGTCATCCAGAGTAGCTAATACCTCCTTAAGTAAAACATGGAGGTGTTCTAGTTTAAATTTAAAAGCCAATGTATCTGAATCTGTCTGGGGAGGAACCCTTCCTGAATCAGAGACTTCTCCCTCAGACATCAAATCCCTCACTCCCACTTCAGAGCGTTTTGAGGGTATATCGGATACGGCTACCAAAGCGTCAGAATGCTCATAATCTGTTCTTAAAACGGAGCTATCACGCTTTGCAGGTAACACGGGCAGTTTAGATAAGAAGGCTGTAAGAGAATTATCCATGACTGCCGCTAAGTCTTGTAATGTAAAAGGGTTAGACGCACTAGAGGTACTAGGCGTCGCTTGCGCGGGTGTAACTGGTTGTGACACTTGGGGAGAGGCAGACGGGCTACCCTCGTTACCTTCAGTCTGAGAATCATCTTGGGCCACATTCTTAAGTGCAACAATATTATCTTTAAAGTGTATAGACATATCAGTACAAGTGGGACACATTCTGAGAGGGGGTTCCACCATGGCTTCTAAACACATTGAACAAGGATTTTCCTTAGTGTCAGACATGTTTAACAGACTAGTAGAGTACACAAACAGGCTTGGAATCACTTTAATCAAATAAAAAACACAATTTGAAAAAAATGTTACTGTGCCTTTAAGAGATAAAAAGAGCACACAATTTTACAAAATGCAGCAATCTTTCTGAAATTTTCACAGTATGTAGCTAAAGCCTTACTAAGATTGCACCCCAAGTTTCAAAACGATTAACCCCTTAATGCCCAAACCGGAGCAGCCTAAAGCCAACACCTGGTTAAATCACTACAGCACCTTGCCACAGCCTTGCTGTGGCCCTACCTGCCCTTAGGGATCAGATTTGGGGGAATATAGCTTCTTTTAGGCCCTCAAACATCAGCAGGACCCTCCATGTGAAACAGCATGAACTTATCTGCAATACTAAGTGCGCATCTGAGGCAATTAGGCCCCTCCCACTCTACTCCGGAGCTGTGAGGCCTAGTAAATCACTCCTAAGTGACTAAAATACAGCCATGTGGTAATAACCCCAGAAAAAACCCAAAAGGGCTTTCAAAGTGTCTTGCAAAACGATTTTTCCTTAGCCAAACAATTGATTGCCCTGAATAAGTGTCAACCAGTATATTAGCCCTATTATGTAAGCATTCAATTCCTTACTAAGTCTGAGAACATAGCTTACCCTCCCCTCATAGGGATATTGTCAGTCTCTTCTAGCATTATCTCAGTCTTGTCTAGAAATAAATGACTGAACATACCTCACTGCAGATCACCCTGCAAACTGTTCCCCCAATTGAAGTTTTCTGGTACTCCTCAGTCCTGTGTGGTAACAGCAGTGGATTTTAGTTACAACATGCTAAAATCATTTTCCTCTCAGCAGAAATCTTCATCACTTTTCTGCTAGAGAGTAAATAGTACAAACCGGTACCATTTAAAATAAACTTTTGATTGAAGATAATAAAACTACAATTCTAACACCACATTCACTTTACACTCCCGAGAGTGACCCTAGTGCTTAGAGCCAGCAAAGAGAATGAGTGGGGGGGTGGAGCTAGAGGGGGAGCTATATGGACAGCTTTGCTGTGTGCTCTCTTTGCTACTTCCTGTAGGGAATGAGAATATTCCACAAGTAAAGGATGAATCCGTGGACTGGATACACCTTGCAAAGGAAAAAAAAAAGTACCAAGCTTTTCAGGCTGCGCAGCTCACAAAACTAAAGTAAAAACCTGTATGTTCCAACATCTGCCTGAGCCCAAAAATCATCTCACACATGTCGCAGCATAATCAAATAAACTTATGTGATTAATCCCCACTGTTCAATAATCCCCTCAGGAGATATTAACCCTTGATTCCATACAGATAAAAGGAGCCACACTGTGAGCCTGTCTTCTGTCGTTATCATATGTGTAAAAAATGAAATGATCTTACCAGAATCTATGCCGTGGAACAGAAACACAGCCTCTCAAGTTTGACAGTCTTGTAGCATCGCTCATGACATGGACTTGAGTGATGGAAGCAGGCAGTGAAACTGATCAACACTGATTGCTTAGGAGCTGTTAATGGGTTAGCAGAAAGACTCTCCCTGCATCTCCAGACTAACTTCCGTCAATGCTCTCACTGAGAGGCTGACAAGACTACTTAAAACTCCAGTCCCATTTTGAAGGGTAGATACTCTGAATCTTCTGGACACTTCTCTGACAACCTCCTGTGACCAAAGGCAAATAATAACTGGGATAAGAGGGAAGTATTTAATTTTTTGGCTGGGGTGTCTTTGCCTCCTCCTGGTGGCCTGGTTCAGTATTTCTCAACAGTAAGGAATGATCCGTGGACGTTTCGGGGCCAGTAACCCCTGCTTCAGACCGAGTATATATTATTTGCATGTGTGTATACATGTATGTGGATATATATGCACACAAGTGTGTGTATGTGCATGCAGGTTTGTGTTTATGTGTGTAAAGGCTACAGGTGTGCGTATAAGCAGGTATGTGTGCAAGACAGCATATGAGATAACATGCTTACTCCAGAGATGTCGGCCACTCTGTGGATTGGAACCTCTTTCTTGCTGTGCAGGCCTTTAGCGTTCTTGATTGCCCTATTGAGAGAAAAAAAAAAAAAAACACAGCCAATAAGTGATAAGATAACTAACCAATGCACCAAAACTTCCCAAAAAACGAAAAATTATAAATACAAAATCAGTCAGAAGGAGGAAAAAGATGACAATAAGTGTGAACTAGGGATGCCGTTAAGACACTAAGGGCTAGATTACAAGTTTTTGTGATCCTTTGAGCCCCCTTTCAATTTCCCTGATGTTACAAGTAGAGCAAAATCGAGATTTAATTAGCGCAATCTTGGTTTACACAAGAATCCTTACCGCAATCTCAGAGCTGTGGTTAACTGTTAAACTAAATTAAAAAGTTGCACAAAACACTTCAAAAATACAATACTAAGTACAGTTACACTCATTAACACTGTCTAATAAAAATTATTTACCAAAATATTGCACACAAAAGTTATAAGGGCTCAAAGAAATGAGATCTCAGGGTTGTGTGGGTGCATTAGAGCCTTTTGCCATTTAGTAGATGAAAACAAGTAAAATCAAATGTATGCAATATTTAATAAAGGTGCATATACTGTAATTATTTCACATTCCAATGTTCTGTACATAGCAGAACATGTTCTATGTATTTATAAATAGATATTCCTACTTATGTGTATATTTCTATACCTATAATTATCTCTCTCGCTATACTATATATTTGCTTTACATAACAGAGATATGCATTTATGAATATATTTTGTTATTGGAATATGTATCTCAAAGCCCAGCTATATTTGATTCATTTAAAAGAATAAAACAGCTGCTTTTTAATTCTCCTTTCTGCTTCATCACTCAGTTGTAAAAGCAAAATGCGCTGTTTGTGCTCTGGTGCTAATGGGAAATATTCTCCGTCAGGTGTAAAGAGCTTAACCAGCGGCTTCAGTAAAGCTGGTGAATTAGAAAGAGGGAAACAAATTAGCAAAGGCTGTTGAGTCGACACTAACAACTATTTGCTATCCAGTGGAAAGCAATAACCATTCATTTGATACAACATAGGCAATAGCCTGAATATGAGAAGCTAGTGGAAGGAATAAAAGTGACTCGTAATTGTATCTACAAGGAAATAGGAGACAATGAGCTGTGTGCAGCCGTCAATAGTTTAGTAATGTCTTCACAAGTGGCCGGCATGTCTGGATTATTGCACAGCAGGACTCTGTAAAAATAGCCCAACTCTCCGCTCTGTCCTGCTCCCACCTGTCGTTCTTTAAGTTATTGTATGTGCCCTTTGTATCATGGATAAAACGAGATGGCCGGCTCATAGGCCCCCACCCTCTGTGCAGTGCAAGCTTTAATGGCCAGTGAGGTAGGGGGAGTGGAGGACGTGCTGGGCAAGGTCTTTTCATACCCAGCAACCAGGTGGCCAGGCAGAAGTCTCAGACCTTTCTATAAAGCGCAGCCTTTCCATTAACTACTGATTGTGTGCAGCTAAAATATCAATAAAGACACAGGAACACAAACAAATATAAACATGACGACCAATGACAAAACACATTCATGCGCCATCACAACTCTACTTTTCTGGTGTTGCTAATACCGTGCAGCAATCAAGTAGAAAAAGCTTATGTATAAATTAGACAAACACAAATGGTTAATCAATTCCTTCATACAAAAAGTATGTTTTAATGACCTTTACGGATAAGTATACGGCTTCCCTTCTCCCATACACAGCCCTGTCTCTAGATTGCATTCAGCTGTAAACATCCAAGGTAGGACCTGTTCCATTCCAGATATTAAATATAATAGGAAAGACCATCATACAATAGTTATGGGATTTTGACTGCATAGTTAAAGGGACAGTCTACTCCAGAATGTTTATTGTTTAAAAAATAGATAATCCCTTTATTACCCATTCCCCAGTTTTGCATAACCAACAAGGTTATATTTTATACTTATTTACCTCTATAATTACCTTGTATCTAAGTGCAGACTGTCCCCTTAATTCAGTTCTTTTGACAGACTTGCATTTTAGCCAATCAATGCCCTCTCATAAATAACTGTGTGAGTGAGCACAATGTTATCTATATGGCACACATGAACTAGTGCTGTCTAGCTGTGAAACATTATCAAATTAATTGAGATAAGAGGCAGCCTTCAACAGCTTAGAAATCAGCATATGAGTCTAACTAGGTTTAGCTTTAAACTAAGAATACCAAGAGAACAAAGCATATGTGATGATAAAAGTAAATTGGAAAGTTTTTTTAAAATAACATGCCCTATCTGATTCATGAAAGTTTAATTTTGACTAGACTGTCCCTTTAACAAAAGACCTATGATGCAAGCATTAATTAGAGAGGAGGAAGGTTTAGCTTATCTTGCTTCCAGTGGCACTACTCACCAATGAGGACAAAGGGGAGGCATGTACAAATGTACCTATAGAGTAGCTGTATTTATTTTTTCCTCTCAGCACTATAGGTATAAGTGCACAGATAACATTTATAAGAAGCACGTGAGCAGAGCGCAAACAGATTACGCAGCACTATAACCATAGGTATAAGTGCGCAGATAACATTTATAAGAAGCACGTGAGCAGAGGGCAAACAGATTCCGCAGCACTATAACCATAGGTATAAGTGCACAGATAACATTTATAAGAAGCACGTGGGCAGAGGGCAAACAGATTCCGCAGCACTATAACCATAGGTATAAGTGCGCAGATAACATTTATAAGAAGCACGTGGGCAGAGGGCAAACAGATTCCGCAGCACTATAACCATAGGTATAAGTGCGCAGATAACATTTATAAGAAGCACGTGGGCAGAGCACAAACAGATTCCGCAGCACTATAACCATAGGTATAAGTGCGCAGATAACATTTATAAGAAGCACGTGAGCAGAGGGCAAACAGATTCTGCAGCACTATAACCATAGGTATAAGTGCACAGATAACATTTATAAGAAGCACGTGAGCAGAGCGCAAACAGATTCCGCAGCACTATAACCATAGGTATAAGTGCACAGATAACATTTATAAGAAGCACGTGGACAGAGGGCAAACAGATTCTGCAGCACTATAACCATAGGTATAAGTGCGCAGATAACATTTATAAGAAGCACGTGGGCAGAGGGCAAACAGATTCTGCAGCACTATAACCATAGGTATAAGTGTGCAGATAACATTTATAAGAAGCACGTGGGCAGAGGGCAAACAGATTCTGCAGCACTATAACCATAGGTATAAGTGCGCAGATAACATTTATAAGAAGCACGTGGGCAGAGCGCAAACAGATTCAGCAGCACTATAACCATAGGTATAAGGGCGCAGATAACATTTATAAGAAGCACGTGAGCAGAGGGCAAACAGATTACGCAGCACTATAACCATAGGTATAAGTGCGCAGATTGCACAGATAACATTTATAAGAAGCACGTGGGCAGAGGGCAAACAGATTCCGCAGCACTATAACCATAGGTATAAGTGTGCATATAACATTTATAAGAAGCACGTGAGCAGAGGGCAAACAGATTCTGCAGCACTATAACCATAGGTATAAGTGCGCAGATTGCACAGATAACATTTATAAGAAGCACGTGGGCAGAGGGCAAACAGATTCCGCAGCACTATAACCATAGGTATAAGTGCGCAGATAACATTTATAAGAAGCACGTGAGCAGAGGGCAAACAGATTCTGCAGCACTATAACCATAGGTATAAGTGCGCAGATAAAGTTTATAAGAAGCACGTGGGCAGAGCGCAAACAGATTCCGCAGCACTATAACCATAGGTATAAGTGCGCAGATAACATTTATAAGAAGCACGTGAGCAGAGCGCAAACAGATTCCGCAGCACTATAACCATAGGTATAAGTGCGCATATAACATTTATAAAAAGCACGTGGGCAGAGGGCAAACAGATTCCGCAGCACTATAACCATAGGTATAAGTGAACAGATAATATTTATAAGAAGCACGTGAGCAGAGGGCAAACAGATTCTGCAGCACTATAACCATAGGTATAAGTGCACAGATAACATTTATAAGAAGCACGTGGGCAGAGCGCAAACAGATTCCGCAGCACTATAACCATAGGTATAAGTGCACAGATAACATTTATAAAAAGCACATGGGCAGAGCGCAAACAGATTCCGCAGCACTATAGGTATAAGTGCGCAGATAACATTTATAAGAAGCACGTGGGCAGAGGGCAAACAGATTACGCAGCACTATAACCATAGGTATAAGTGTGCAGATAACATTTATAAGAAGCACGTGGGCAGAGGGCAAACAGATTCCGCAGCACTATAACCATAGGTATAAGTGCACAGATAACATTTATAAGAAGCACGTGGGCAGAGCGCAAACAGATTCCGCAGCACTATGCAGCACGTGAGCAGAGGGCACAGCCAAGGGTTGCACGGTTGTAGATCACTGAACATAAAAGTGATCTACAGGACAGCTGGGCTTGTACAGCTAAGGGGGTTCAAGGGGATGACAAAAAAGTAAATTTATACTTACCTGATAAATTTCTTTTACGATATGACGAGTCCACGGATTTCATCGTTACTTGGGGGATTACGCCTCATGGTCAGCAGGAGGCGGCAAAGAGCACCACAGCAGAGCTGTATATATAGCTCCTCCCTTCCCTCCCACTCTAGTCATTCGACTAAAGTTAGGAAGAGAAAGGAAAAGCCAAGGTGCAGAGGCAGGGAATATGAATAGACCGGTCCAGTTGCCAATGGCGACCTAAATTTCTTGCGGGCAAGTAAATTTTTTAAGTTACCAGCCCGACCTGACATTTTAAGTGGGATATAAGAAGCAATAATAAAAAATGTCAAATTGCATTTCACATATGCTCACACACGGGAAAGGAGGGTAGAAAGGGGAGGTTCTTTCTGTTAAATGCATTCAAAGACCTCCCCTTATCTCCATGGCTCTTGGTCTCTTCCTTGTCAGTTGCTACTTCCCACCCCTAAGGTTGTCTGCGCGGGAAGACATCCTGCTAGAGCGGTGAGTGTTTCTGTGTGTATGAATGAAGTATGGGTTAAAGTGACTATATAGTGATGGTAGGCAGTACATTATGCTGACGTACTCCAGGGTCCTCTGCAGTACTTCAGCACAATGTACACGAGCAAGCTGCCTACCATAACAATATAGAGCAGTGCACAATTTTCTGGATGCTATTATTGCTCCAAAAACTGACTTTACCATTTAGTAGAGAACATATCATCTTCATGCACCCAGTCAAATCTGCTAGCGCGGCACTGACAGTCGCGCTAGTAGTTGAAAGGCAGCTGGGCATAAAGGGGGGGAAAAAATTATTTTTAAAATGCTCGTTATGTCACTGTTCATTGTCCAGATAAATGCAGTACCGCTCACAGCGCTATAGGGTGAAGGGTGGCAGCATTAAATATACTTAGTCAATCATAACCCCCCACATATGCTGAAGTAAAAAAAAAAAAAAAAAGCTCAATTATATCTTTTTTTTCCTTAGGGGAAGAAAAGTCAAGACGGTACAGTATTACAAAGATAATATCCCTGGTTTTTTATACCTAGTGATAGAAAAATATTTTCTAAAGTTAAAGCCTTTATATTAAGTCCCAAATATTAAGCAGCTTGCAGGGCATTCAAATTGGGACCTCTGTCTGCAACGCTTTGTGGGATTACAATAACACTATTTATATTGCCTTTTTACATAAGATATATACACACTACATGCAGATACGCACGGGCGACTAAAGTTTCTTGCAGGCTGGTAAGTTTTGTCATTTACTCGCCCGGTGGGCGAAGGGAGTTTTTGGGTATTCATAGGCCCTGAGAGGTGACTGAAGTTTAACCAAAATAAAAACCTGTCTGAAAAATTGACAGGGCGGGCCGTGGACTCGTCATATCGTAAAAGAAATAAATTTATCAGGTAAGCATAAATGTCTTTTACAAGATATGACGAGTCCACGGATTTCATCCTTACTTGTGGGATACAATACCAAAGCTATAAGACACGGATGAAAGGGAGGGACAAGACAGGAACCTAAACTGAAGGCACCACTGCTTGAAGAACCTTTCTCCCAAAAACAGCCTCTGACGAAGCAAAAGTGTCAAATTTGGAAAATTTGGAAAAAGTGTGAAGAGACGACCAAGTCGCAGCCTTGCAAATCTGTTCAACAGAAGCATCGTTTTGAAATGCCCATGAGGAAGCCACAGCCCTAGTAGAATGAGCCGTAATTCTTTCAGGAGGCTGCTGTCCAGCAGTCTCATATGCAAGACGGATGATACTCTTCAGCCAAAAAGAAAAAAAGAGGTAGCCGTAGCTTTCTGGCCCCTACGCTTTCCAGAAAAAACAACAAATAATGAAGATGATTGACGGAAATCCTTAGTCGCCTGCAAGTATAACTTCAGGGCACGAACCACGTCCAAGTTATGTAACAGACACTCTTTCTTAGAAGAAGGGTTAGGACTAGGCTGACCACATTGCCGCTTTAAAAAGGGACACAAATGAAAAATACATATGTCAGGGCTGTTTAAAGAAATAGTTTGGAATAATGTTCCATTATAAGAACCCTGATATATGTATTTTTCATATGTGTCCCTTTTTAAAGCGGCAATATGGTCAGCCTAGTTAGGACACAAGAAAGGAACAACAATTTCCTGATTAATATTCTTATTAGAAACAACCTTAGGAAGGAAACCAGGTTTAGTACGTAAGACCACCTTATCTGAATGGAAAATAAGATAAGGAGAATCACATTGTAAATCTGAAAGCTCCGAAACTTAAAAACTTTCCAAGATAACAACTTAATATCTATGAAATGCATCGGTTCAAACGGAACCCCTTGAAAAACATTAAAAACTAAATTCTAACTCCAAGGAGGAGCAATTGGTTTAAACACAGGCCTGATTCTAGTTAGAGCCTGAAAAAAAGATTGAACATCTGGAACATCTGACAGACATTTGTGTAACAGAATAGACAAAGCAGAAATCTATCCCTTTAAGGAACTTGCTGACAACCCTTTCTCCAATCCTTCTTGGAGAAAAGCTAAAATCCTGGGAATCCTAACCCTACTCCATGAGTAGCCCATGGATTCTCACCAATAAAGATTTTTACTCCATACCTTATGGTAAATCTTTCTAGTAACAGGCTTACATGACTGAATCAAGGTATCTATGACCGAATCAGAGAACCCTCGCTTAGATAAAATCAAGCGTTCAATCTCAAAGCAGTTAGCTGCAGAAAAACTAGATTCGGTGATAGAAGGGTCCCTGAATGAGAAGGTCCTGCCTCAATGGAAGCTTCCACTGTGGCAGAGACGACATGTCCACCAGATCCGCATACCAAGTCCTGTGCGGCAACGCAGCAGCGATTGGAATTACTGAAGCCCTCTCCTGTTTGATCCGAGCAATTACCCGGGGAAGGAGAGCAAACGGTGGAAACACATAAGCTAGGCTAAACAACCAAGGCATCTATCAGTTCGGCCTGAGGATCCCTTGATCTGGATCCGTATCTTGGGAGCTTGGCATTCTGACTAGACGCCATCAGATCTAATTCCGGTCTGCCCCACCTGAGAATCAGAGTGGCAAAGACCTCCGGATGGAGTTCCCATTCCCCCGGATGAAACGTCTGTCTGCTCATAAAGTCCGCTTCCCAGTTGTCCACTCCTGGGATGTATATTGCTGACAGATAACAAGAGTGAGCCTCCGCCCACCGAATTATCTTGGATACTTCTGTCATCACTAAGGAACTCCTTGTTCCTTCCTGATGATTGATGTAAGCCACAGTCGTGATGTTGTCCGACTGGAACCGGATGAATTTGGCCGAAGCCAACTGAGGCCAAGCCTGAAGCGCATTGAATATCGCACTTAACTCCAGAATATTGATTGGAAGTAGAGGCTCCGACCGAGTCCACACACCCTGAGCCTTCAGGGAATTCCAGACTGCACCCAAACCTAGCAGACTGGCGTCCGTTGTCACTATCACCCATGAGGGTCTGCTGAAGCACGTCCCTTGGGACAGATGATCCTGCGACAACCACCAAAGGAGAGTGTCTCTTGTCTCCTGATCCAGCTCTATCTGAGGAGACAAATTTGCATAATCTCCATTACACTGTCTGAGCATGCTCAGTTGTAGAGGTCTGAGATGAAAACGAGCAAATGGAATGTCCATTGCCGCCACCATCAATCCAATTACCTCCATGCACCGAGCCACTGATGTCCGAGGATTGGACTGAAGGGCTCAGCATGTATTCAGAATCTTTAACTTTCTGACCTCCGTCAAGAAGATTTTCATGGATACAGAATCTATTAGAGTTCCCCAGAAAACAAAAAGATACCGTAGTGCTGATCTGAACCTGTCCCCCACGATAAGAGGACTCTTTACATCACCTCCTGTAGATCTGTGGGGACAAATAGGGCCTTATGTGACATCGTATAAGACCATCAGCAGGGCAGCACCAGCATGGGGAGTGTGTGGAAATGTAGAACAAAAACTCCTCAGTTCCCATTGCTGAAACATCTGATGCTCCATCCTGAGAAAAATAGTACTCACTGGCACCATTTAAAAATAATAAACACTAGATTGAAGAATCTATAACTAACACCTCACTTTACCTCTTCCTATCACTAACACAGGCAAAGAGAATGACTGGAGTGGGAGGGAAGGGAGGAGCTATATATACAGCTCTGCTGTGGTGCTCTTTGCCTCCTCCTGCTGACCAGGAGGCGTAATCCCACAAGGATGAAATCCGTGGAGTCGTCATATCTTGTAAAAGAAAGGGAGGAACTGAGATAAGAGAGTTAGTGCACATTCTATGCATCCCTGATCAGTAGAGTCTTTAAACCCTTCAGTACCAGAATTTTAGAGAAAAACTTGCTCAAAAGACCAGAGATTTTTTATTTACCTACCAAAACTATTTTTTAGTACCACCATTTTGCAAGCAAATATGATCATATAAAAAAATAAATAATCTAACTTTTTCACAAACCGTGTGCTTCTCACTGAAATTGACACAACTACTGCAGACATATGACTAATGGTTGTAAAAGCCTCTCTGGGATACCTGCTCAGAATTAGCCGACATAGATGGCTCTGCCATAGCTTTCTGGTAATTAGAAGGCTGCTAATTGAAACTGTGCACCAGACTTCTGAAATTGCCGGCAGTGAAGCGGTTAGTTAGCTGGTAAGAGTAATAGTATTGTAATGTAGGTATTACCCTCCCACCTCACTGTCAGTTTGCAGTTTAGGGCTTTATTTCCCCATTATTATTTATTTTTCTGCAGCTCTCTAACCCTCCAACTCCCACTAGTTGCAGCAATCTTAGGTACTGCAGTACCCAGTTAGGAAAACACAGCAAAGCCCCCTTTACAAGTTCCTAACTGCTCTAAAGCCACCACAGCCCTGCTGAAGAGACTGACATGGAGTCTAAACATCTTGTTTGCTAAAATTGTTTTTCAATAGCTAAACTCCACCCACCATTGCCCTTATTTGGAGGAGCCAATCCAGGCTTACGCATGCACACAAGGATAGCATAAAGTTACAATAAAGTGATTTGTTTTAAAGTTATCTGATAAAGCCAATTAAAGACGTGTATGTAGCAGGGTTGTTCTTGAAAAGTCAGCAGGTGCATTTCTGAGGAATAGAAAAATACTACTGTATTTTAATAAACTAAATTATATGAAAAGGGAGCAAAACAAATAATGAACATATATTGTAGAGTTATTTTACTACAGATTGCTTTACATGTTATATTAAAACCTCATGGTGTTTACTGTCCCTTTAATTGTTAAAACAAACTGCCTTGCTTCCAGATCTGGTCAAAACAAAGTAATGACTGTAAACATTCTAGCTATAGTGAATCAGTGGCTTGTGTTTTGTGTAGCAGTGTTACTGTTCCAACGTAGCACATGACCGGCCTGGGTCTGCCTTATTGCATTACATTGTCCTGATGACAAGGTCAGACTGTTCCAGGTTAAAGGAGATTTATAAAAAGATGATCTCTCGGGGCCGGATATGAAATTGGACATAGAAAAGTCATTAAATGGTCTGTGAGAACCATATGCTTAATGATTGCTAAAAAATGCCCCTGATCCCAAAGAAAACCAGATCATACAAAAGCAGCTTTTATGACGGCATAAGACATTGACTGATGTTGCAGAAATAGTATGGAGTTTCTCTACAAAGAGGGATTTCATTGTAGTTTTTAATGAAGCAAACAGATTAAGCATTTGAGAAAGCTCCTTTTGCTACACAGGTGATTGCAAACAATCTCCATTTGCAGAATATTCAGCCCAACCTTGAGAGTTTGTCCTTCACTGGCTAATGAGCAGGATCCCAGCTATAAAAAGCATAGCAGGAATGGACTACAAGGGTTTCTCAGATCTGACATTTTAGAAGCATGAGAACACTATTTGGTAAGTTATGTTACCCAACTCCAAGCATTGTCTATTTAAAAGACAAACGTACTCATAAAAAAATTGTCACAATAAAATAGTAAACAAATCGATTAGCAGATTAATGAAATCATGAAAAAGTTTTAAATTAAGTTCAAGCCACACCAGTCGCGCGCCTGAGGAGGTTTGCCCAGCCACACCAGTCGCGCGCCTGAGGAGGTTTGCCCAGCCACACCAGTCACGCGCCTGAGGAGGTTTGCCCAGCCACACCAGTCACGCGCCTGAGGAGGTTTGCCCAGCCACACCAGTTGTGAACCTGGGGGCGTGCGCCCAGCCATAGCAGTCGTGCGTCTGAGTGCAGTGAGTGAAATAAAAGCTAAAATAGTAAATTAAAAATTTGTTTACAATGGCATGCTCTGTCTAAATCATGAATGAAAAAAACAACTAGATTGTATATGCCTTTAAGCTAGACGTGTGCATTTAGAGGTTTCAGATAATTCCAAATGCAAAAGGTGAGGACACTTCTTGCCGGTCAGTTAATTTCAGAGCCACATTTGTACTTCTGAATGCACATTTCTACTTTAGAAAGAAAGAAAAAAAAAGGAAATCATACATTGAAGGTTGAAACACACTGAAGGATTTAAAATGATTCCTTGCAAATGACTGAACTTTTAAACGCCAGATTCTGTTTTAACTCCTTGCTGGGCAGCCAGCGTGACTATGTCTGCCAATGACACCAACCCATTATCATAGACTTTCTTTAAGAGAAGAGAAAAGCCTTATCACGGGTTGCCGTGGAAACAATAACTCATCAGAAAGTCCTGTGATGATTACTTTTTAGACGCATATAGATAGTAGAATGCTCTGTCGCTGGGAATAATGACAGACAAGGTGCTAGGCTGACAAGTGACTCGCAGGACACAACGGACCAGTTCTCCCTGCCGCTGCTAATATGCGCCTACACACTTGTAAGACGCAGTCTCAAGTAGCACTGCCCAGACCACAAGCTCTCCACACGGATGGTGATGTACACCAAGAGGTGGGGGTTATGTTTTGTTGTTGCTTATGGAAAGCACATGCCAGAGATGTTGGAAAGAGACAAAAAACAAGCATGCTGCTTACAAGATTTACTGCTTGACATTTTTAAATCTTGATAAAACTAAGACATTCCCCCCCCCCCCCCCCCCCCCCCGGCAGAAATCCGAAATACATGGTTTCTATTACATGAGGATTCTGGGAAAAGAATGAGATTTCTAAGGTATTTTTATCATCTAACTTTGCTTTATATATGAACTCTCAAAAAGTGGCTTTAGTGGGCTATATGACACAGAGGTCCAGTGTCAGTGATAAAAAAATCCCTAGAACTAAAATCCAAACCCAGTTTACGGTCAGCTAAAGTAACAGCCATAGCGTTTTTAACTTTGTGAGGCCCAGAAAAAATTTACAAAAGATAATAAAGTCTGAAATCTTGTGGCTTCAACATACTATTTGAGATCTCTCACAGCATCCAAATTGTGAAGACAATGCTCCTTAAAAGGTCTTAGGAGCTGGGTAAAGAATGGACCACAATTTTCTTAATAGTATCTGTAGATACTATCTTAGGAAAAAAAGGAATAGCTAGTGCAAAGAACAGCTGAAAAATCAGAAACTGTTCTAGCGGAAGGGATAGCTAGAATAATAAAACAAAAGTATGCTTACCTGATCATTTCCTTTCCTTCTGTATGAGGAGTCTCCACGGCTTCATTCCTTACTTGTGGAAATACAGAACCTGGCCACCAGGAGGAGGCAAAGACACCCCAAACAAAGGCTTAAATAGCTCCCCCATTCCCCTCATTCCCCAGTCATTCTGCTGAGGGAACAAGGAACAATAGGAGAAATAAATGGTGCCAGAAGAACAAAAAAACAAAATGTATGCTTACCTGATAAATTTCTTTCTTTTGCGATGTACCGAGTCCACGGATTCATCCTAACTTGTGGGATATTGTCCTTCCTGACAGGAAGTAGCAAAGAGAGCACCACAGCAGAGCTGTCTATATAGCTCCCCCCTTAACTCAACCCCCCAGTCATTCGACCGAAGGCCAAGGAAGAAAAGGAGAAACTATAAGGTGCAGAGGTGACTGAAGTTTACATAAAAAAATACTGTCTGTCTTGAATACACAGGGCGGGCCGTGGACTTGGTACATCGCAAAAGAATGAAATTTATCAGGTAAGCATGAATTTTGTTTTCTTTTGCATGATGTACCGAGTCCACAGATTCATCCTAACTTGTGGGATACCAATACCAAAGCTTTAGGAGACGGATGAAGGGAGGGACAAGACAGGAGACTAAACGGAAGGCACCACTGCTTGCAAAACCTTTCTCCCAAAAATAGCCTCCGAAGAAGCAAAAGTATCAAATTTATAAAAATTTTAAAAGGTATGAAGCGACGACCAAGTCGCAGCCTTACAAATCTGTTCAACAGAAGCATTTTAAAAAGCCCATGTGGAAGCTACCGCTCTAGTAGAATGAGCTGTAATCCTTTCAGGAGGCTGCTGTCTCATAAGCCAAACGGATGATGCTTTTCAGACAAAAGGAAAGAGAAGTCGTCGTAGCCTTTTGATCCCTACGCTTTCCAGAATAGACAACAAAGAAGATGTTTGACGTAAATCTTTGGTTGTGCAAAAGACGTTCCTTCTTACAAGAAGGATTAGGACACAGAGAAGGAACAACAATTTATTGATTGATATTCCTGTTAGTAACAACCTTAGGTAGGAACCCAGGCTTGGTACGCAAAACCACCTTATCAGCATGGAACACAAGATAAGGAGAGTCACATTGTAATGCCAATAGTTCAGAAACTCTTCGAGCTGAAGAGATAGCAACTAGGAACAAAACTTTCCAAGATAAAAGCTTAATATCTATGGAATGCATGGGTTCAAACGGAACTCCCTGAAGAACTCTAAGAACTAAATTTAGACTCCATGGCGGAGCAAGGCTTAATTCTAACTAAAACCTGACAAAAAGCCTGAATGTCTGGAACATCTGCCAGACGCTTGTGCAACAAAATAGACAGAGCAGATATCTGTCCCTTTAGGGAACTAGCTGATAATCCTTTCTCCAATCCCTCTTGGAGAAAAGACAAAATCCTAGGAATCCTGATTTTACTCCAGGAGAAGCCTTTGGATTCGCACCAAAAAAGATATTTACGCCATATCTTATGAATTTTCCTGGTAACAGGCTTTCGAGCCTGAATCAAGGTATTTATGACTGACTCTGAGAAACCCTGCTTTGATAGAATCAAGCGTTCAATCTCCAAGCAGTCAGCTGCAGAGAAATTAGATTTGGATGCTTGAATGGACTTTGAATCAGAAGGTCCAGTCTCAATGGCAGAGACCATGGTGGAAGGGATGACATGTCCATCAGGTCTGCATACCAAGTCCTGCGTGGCCACGCAGGCGCTATCAAAATCATTGATGCTCTCTCCTGTTTGATTCCGGCAATCAGACGTGGAAGGAGAGGGAAAGGTGGAAACACATAAGCCAGGTTGAACGACCAGAGTACTGCTAGAGCATCTATCAGTACAGCCTGAGGATCCCTTGACCTGGAGCCGTAACAAGGAAGTTTGGCGTTCTGACGAGACACCATCAGATCCAACTGTGGTGTGCCCCATAGCGGAACCAGCTGAGCAAACACCTCCGGGTGGAGTTCCCACTCCCCCGGATGAAAAGTCTGACAACTTAGAAAATCTGCTTCCCAGTTCTCTACACCTGGGATATAGATCGCTGACAGATGGCAAGAGTGAGCCTCTGCCCATTGGATTATCCTTGAGACCTCTATCATCGCTAAGGAACTCTTTGTTCCGCCCTGATGATTGAAATAAGCCACAGTCGTGATGTTGTCCGACTGAAACCTGATGAATCTGGCCGAAGCCAGCTGAGGCCATGCCTGGAGAGCATTGAATATCGCTCTTAATTCCAGAATATTTATCGGTAGGAGAGCCTCCTCCCGAGTCCACAAACCCTGAGCTTTCAGGAAATTCCAGACTGCACCCCAGCCCAGAAAGACTGGCGTCTGTCGTCACTATAACCCATTCTGGCCTGCGGAAACACATTCCCTGGGACAGATGATCCTGTGACAACCACCAAAGAAGAGAGTCTCTGGTCTCATGATCCAGATTTATCTGAGGAGATAAATCCACATAATCCCCATTCCACTGATTGAGCATGCATAGTTGCAGTGGTCTGAGATGCAAGCAGGCAAACGGAACTATGTCCATTGCCGCTACCATTAGTCCGATTACCTCCATACACTGAGCCACTGACGGCTGAGGAATGGAATGAAGAGCTCGGCAGGTGGACAAAATCTTTGATTTCCTGACCTCCGTCAAAAATATTTTCATGTCCACCGAGTCTATCAGAGTCCCTAGAAATGAAACTCTTGTGAGGGGGGAAAGAGAACTCTTTTTTTCCGTTCACTTTCCACCCGTGAGACCTTAGAAAGGCCAACACTAAGTCTGTGTGAGACTTGGCTATTTGGAAGGACAACGCTTGAATTAGAATGTCGTCTAGATAAGGCGCCATTGCTATGCCCCGTGGCCTTAGAACCGCCAGAAGGGACCCTAGCACCTTCATGAAGATCTGCAGCGCCGTGGCCAACCCGAAAAGGAAGAGCCACAAACTGATAATGCTTGTCCAGAAAGGTGAACCTGAGGAACTGGTGATGATCTTTGCGGATAGGAATGTGCAGATATGCATCCTTTAAGTCCACGGTGGTCATATTTTGACCCTCCTAGATCAATGTTAAGATAGTCCGAATGGTCTCCATCTTGAAAGATGGAACTCTTAGGAATTGGTTTAGGATCTTGAGATCCAGAATTGGTCTGAAGGTTCCCTCCTTTTTGGGAACTATAAACAGATTGGAGTAGAACCCCTGCCCCTGTTCTGCTTTTGGAACTGGGCAGATCACTCCCATGGTAAAAAAGGTCTTCTACACAGCGTAGGAACGCCTATCTTTTTGTCGGGTTTACAGACAAATGAGAAAGATGGAACCTCCCCCTTGGAGGGGAATCCTTGAAATCTAGAAGGTACCCCCTGGGTTACAATTTCTACTGCCCAGGAATCCTGAACGTCTCTTACCCAGGCCTGAGCAAAGAGAGAGAGTCTGCCCCCTACTAGATCCGGTCCCGGATAGGGGGCTACCCCTTCATGCTGACTTAGTGGCAGCAGCAGGCTTTTTGGCCTGTTTACCCTTGTCCAAAGCCTGATTAGGTCACCAGGTTGGCTTGGATTGAGCAAAGTTCCCCTCTTGCTTTGCAGCAGGGGAGGAGGTAGAGGGACCACTCTTGAAGTTTCGAAAGGAATAAAAATTATTTTGTTTGGTCCTTGTCTTATTTGACTTATCCTGAGGGAGGGTATGACCCTTCCCTCCAGTAATGTCTGAAATGATCTCTTTCAATGCAGGCCCGAATAGGGTCTTACCCTTGAAAGGGATGGACAAAAGCTTAGATTTAGATGACACATCAGCTGACCAGGACTTAAGCCATAACACTCTACGCGCTAAAATGGCAAAACCTGAATTCTTAGCCGCTAATTTAGCAAGATGAAAAGTGGCGTCTGTAATAAAAGAATTAGCCAACTTAAGAGCCTTAATTCTGTCCAAAATATCATCTAGTGGGGTCTACATCTGAAGAGCCTCTTCTAGAGCCTCAAACCAAAAGGCAGCTGCAGTGGTTACAGGAACAATGCATGCTATAGGTTGAAGAAGAAAACCTTGATGAACAAAAATTTTCTTTAGGAGACCCTCTAATTTTATATCCATAGGATCAATGAAAGCACAACTGTCTTCAATAGGTATAGTTGTACGCTTAGCCAGGGTAGAAATAGCTCCCTCCACCTTAGGGACCGTCTGCCATGAGTCCTTTATGGTGTCAGAAATGGGAAACATTTTCTTAAAAACAGGAGGGGGAGAGAACGGAATACCTGGTTTATCACACTCCTTAGTAACAATGTCTGAAATCCTCTTAGGGACCGGAAACACATCAGTGTAAACAGGAACCTCTAAATATTTGTCCATTTTACACAATTTCTCTGGAACTACAATAGGGTCACAATCATCCAGAGTAGCTAAAACCTCCCTGAGCAATAAGCAGAGGTGCTCTAGCTTAAATTTAAATGCTGTCATATCTGAATCTGTCTGAGAGAACATCTTTCCTGAATCAGAAATCTCTCCCTCAGACAGCAAATCTCTCATTCCTACTTCAGAACATTGTGAGGGAATATCGGATACGGCTACTAAAGCGTCAGAAGGCTCAGCATTTGTTCTTAACCCAGAGCTACTGCGCTTCCCTTGCAACCCAGGCAGCTTAGATAAAACCTCTGTGAGGGTAGTATTCATAACTGAAGCCATATCTTGCAAGGTGAAAGAATTAGACGCACTAGAAGTACTTGGCGTCGCTTGTGCGGGCGTTACTGGTTGTGACACTTGGGGAGAACTAGATGGCAAAACCTGATTTCCTTCTGTCTGAGAATCATCTAATGCCAAACTTTTATAAGCCAAAATATGCTGTTTGCAATTTGACATATCAGTACAAGTGGGACACATTCTAAGAGGGGGTTCCACAATGGCTTCTAAACAAATTGAACAATGAGTTTCCTCAGTGTCAGACATTTTTAACAGACTAGTAATAAAGCAAGCAAGCTTGGAAAACACTTTATTTAATGAAAAAAACACAATTTGCAAAAACGGTACTGTGCCTTTAAGAGAAAAAAAGGCATACACAAACTGCAAAACAGAATTTATGTTTACCTGATAAATTACTTTCTCCAACGGTGTGTCCGGTCCACGGCGTCATCCTTACTTGTGGGATATTCTCTTCCCCAACAGGAAATGGCAAAGAGCCCAGCAAAGCTGGTCACATGATCCCTCCTAGGCTCCGCCTACCCCAGTCATTCGACCGACGTTAAGGAGGAATATTTGCATAGGAGAAACCATATGGTACCGTGGTGACTGTAGTTAAAGAAAAAAAAATTATCAGACCTGATTAAAAAAAAAAAAAAAAAAAAAAAAAAAAAAAAAAAAAAAAAAAACCAGGGCGGGCCGTGGACCGGACACACCGTTGGAGAAAGTAATTTATCAGGTAAACATAAATTCTGTTTTCTCCAACATAGGTGTGTCCGGTCCACGGCGTCATCCTTACTTGTGGGAACCAATACCAAAGCTTTAGGACACGGATGAAGGGAGGGAGCAAATCAGGTCACCTAAATGGAAGGCACCACGGCTTGCAAAACCTGTCTCCCAAAAATAGCCTCAGAAGAAGCAAAAGTATCAAACTTGTAAAATTTGGTAAAAGTGTGCAGTGAAGACCAAGTCGCTGCCCTACATATCTGATCAACAGAAGCCTCGTTCTTGAAGGCCCATGTGGAAGCCACAGCCCTAGTGGAATGAGCTGTGATTCTTTCGGGAGGCTGCCGTCCGGCAGTCTCGTAAGCCAATCTGATGATGCTTTTAATCCAAAAAGAGAGAGAGGTAGAAGTTGCTTTTTGACCTCTCCTTTTACCGGAATAAACAACAAACAAGGAAGATGTTTGTCTAAAATCCTTTGTAGCATCTAAATAGAATTTTAGAGCGCGAACAACATCCAAATTGTGCAACAAACGTTCCTTCTTTGAAACTGGTTTCGGACACAGAGAAGGTACGATAATCTCCTGGTTAATGTTTTTGTTAGAAACAACTTTTGGAAGAAAACCAGGTTTAGTACGTAAAACCACCTTATCTGCATGGAACACCAGATAAGGAGGAGAACACTGCAGAGCAGATAATTCTGAAACTCTTCTAGCAGAAGAAATTGCAACTAAAAACAAAACTTTCCAAGATAATAACTTAATATCAACGGAATGCAAGGGTTCAAACGGAACCCCCTGAAGAACTGAAAGAACTAAATTGAGACTCCAAGGAGGAGTCAAAGGTTTGTAAACAGGCTTAATTCTAACCAGAGCCTGAACAAAGGCTTGAACATCTGGCACAGCGGCCAGCTTTTTGTGAAGTAACACAGACAAGGCAGAAATCTGTCCCTTCAGGGAACTTGCAGATAATCCTTTTTCCAATCCTTCTTGAAGGAAGGATAGAATCCTAGGAATCTTAACCTTGTCCCAAGGGAATCCTTTAGATTCACACCAACAGATATATTTTTTCCAAATTTTGTGGTAAATCTTTCTAGTTACAGGCTTTCTGGCCTGAACAAGAGTATCGATAACAGAATCTGAGAATCCTCGCTTCGATAAGATCAAGCGTTCAATCTCCAAGCAGTCAGCTGGAGTGAAACCAGATTCGGATGTTCGAACGGACCCTGAACAAGAAGGTCTCGTCTCAAAGGTAGCTTCCAAGGAGGAGCCGATGACATATTCACCAGATCTGCATACCAAGTCCTGCGTGGCCACGCAGGAGCTATCAAGATCACAGACGCCCTCTCCTGATTGATCCTGGCTACCAGCCTGGGGATGAGAGGAAACGGCGGGAACACATAAGCTAGTTTGAAGGTCCAAGGTGCTACTAGTGCATCCACTAGAGCCGCCTTGGGATCCCTGGATCTGGACCCGTAGCAAGGAACTTTGAAGTTCTGACGAGAGGCCATCAGATCCATGTCTGGAATGCCCCACAGCTGAGTGACTTGGGCAAAGATTTCCGGATGGAGTTCCCACTCCCCCGGATGCAATGTCTGACGACTCAGAAAATCCGCTTCCCAATTTTCCACTCCTGGGATGTGGATAGCAGACAGGTGGCAGGAGTGAGACTCCGCCCATAGAATGATTTTGGTCACTTCTTCCATCGCCAGGGAACTCCTTGTTCCCCCCTGATGGTTGATGTACGCAACAGTTGTCATGTTGTCTGATTGAAACCGTATGAACTTGGCCCTCGCTAGCTGAGGCCAAGCCTTGAGAGCATTGAATATCGCTCTCAGTTCCAGAATATTTATCGGTAGAAGAGATTCTTCCCGAGACCAAAGACCCTGAGCTTTCAGGGATCCCCAGACCGCGCCCCAGCCCATCAGACTGGCGTCGGTCGTGACAATGACCCACTCTGGTCTGCGGAATGTCATCCCTCGTGACAGGTTGTCCAGGGACAGCCACCAACGGAGTGAGTCTCTGGTCCTCTGATTTACTTGTATCTTCGGAGACAAGTCTGTATAGTCCCCATTCCACTGACTGAGCATGCACAGTTGTAATGGTCTTAGATGAATGCGTGCAAAAGGAACTATGTCCATTGCCGCTACCATCAACCCGATCACTTCCATGCACTGAGCTATGGAAGGAAGAGGAACGGAATGAAGTATCCGACAAGAGTCTAGAAGTTTTGTTTTTCTGGCCTCTGTCAGAAAAATCCTCATTTCTAAGGAGTCTATTATTGTTCCCAAGAAGGGAACCCTTGTTGACGGAGATAGAGAACTCTTTTCCACGTTCACTTTCCATCCGTGAGATCTGAGAAAGGCCAGGACAATGTCCGTGTGAGCCTTTGCTTGAGGAAGGGACGACGCTTGAATCAGAATGTCGTCCAAGTAAGGTACTACAGCAATGCCCCTTGGTCTTAGCACAGCTAGAAGGGACCCTAGTACCTTTGTGAAGATCCTTGGAGCAGTGGCTAATCCGAAAGGAAGCGCCACGAACTGGTAATGTTTGTCCAGGAATGCGAACCTCAGGAACCGATGATGTTCCTTGTGGATAGGAATATGTAGATACGCATCCTTTAAATCCACCGTGGTCATGAATTGACCTTCCTGGATGGAAGGAAGAATAGTTCGAATGGTTTCCATCTTGAACGATGGAACCTTGAGAAACTTGTTTAAGATCTTGAGATCTAAGATTGGTCTGAACGTTCCCTCTTTTTTGGGAACTATAAACAGATTGGAGTAGAACCCCATCCCTTGTTCTCTTAATGGAACGGGATGAATCACTCCCATTTTTAACAGGTCTTCTACACAATGTAAGAATGCCTGTCTTTTTATGTGGTCTGAAGACAACTGAGACCTGTGGAACCTCCCCCTTGGGGGAAGTCCCTTGAATTCCAGAAGATAACCTTGGGAGACTATTTCTAGCGCCCAAGGATCCAGAACATCTCTTGCCCAAGCCTGAGCGAAGAGAGAGAGTCTGCCCCCCACCAGATCCGGTCCCGGATCGGGGGCCAACATTTCATGCTGTCTTGGTAGCAGTGGCAGGTTTCTTGGCCTGCTTTCCCTTGTTCCAGCCTTGCATTGGTCTCCAAGCTGGCTTGGCTTGAGAAGTATTACCCTCTTGCTTAGAGGACGTAGCACTTTGGGCTGGTCCGTTTCTACGAAAGGGACGAAAATTAGGTTTATTTTTTGCCTTGAAAGGCCGATCCTGAGGAAGGGCGTGGCCCTTACCCCCAGTGATATCCGAGATAATCTCTTTCAAGTCAGGGCCAAACAGCGTTTTCCCCTTGAAAGGAATGTTAAGTAGCTTGTTCTTGGAAGACGCATCAGCCGACCAAGATTTCAACCAAAGCGCTCTGCGCGCCACAATAGCAAACCCAGAATTCTTAGCCGCTAACCTAGCCAATTGCAAAGTGGCGTCTAGGGTGAAAGAATTAGCCAATTTGAGAGCATTGATTCTGTCCATAATCTCCTCATAAGGAGGAGAATCACTGTCAACCGCCTTTATCAGCTCATCGAACCAGAAACATGCGGCTGTAGCGACAGGGACAATGCATGAAATTGGTTGTAGAAGGAAACCCTGCTGAACAAACATCTTTTTAAGCAAACCTTCTAATTTTTTATCCATAGGATCTTTGAAAGCACAACTATCCTCTATGGGTATAGTGGTGCGTTTGTTTAAAGTGGAAACCGCTCCCTCGACCTTGGGGACTGTCTGCCATAAGTCCTTTCTGGGGTCGACCATAGGAAACAATTTTTTAAATATGGGGGGAGGGACGAAAGGAATACCGGGCCTTTCCCATTCTTTATTAACAATTTCCGCCACCCGCTTGGGTATAGGAAAAGCTTCTGGGAGCCCCGGCACCTCTAGGAACTTGTCCATTTTACATAGTTTCTCTGGGATGACCAACTTGTCACAATCATCCAGAGTGGATAATACCTCCTTAAGCAGAATGCGGAGATGTTCCAACTTAAATTTAAATGCAATCACATCAGGTTCAGCTTGTTGAGAAATGTTCCCTGAATCAGTAATTTCTCCCTCAGACAAAACCTCCCTGGCCCCATCAGACTGAGTTAGGGGCCCTTCAGAAATATTAATATCAGCGTCGTCATGCTCTTCAGTATCTAAAACAGAGCAGTCGCGCTTACGCTGATAAGTGTTCATTTTGGCTAAAATGTTTTTGACAGAATTATCCATTACAGCCGTTAATTGTTGCATAGTAAGGAGTATTGGCGCGCTAGATGTACTAGGGGCCTCCTGAGTGGGCAAGACTCGTGTAGACGAAGGAGGGAATGATGCAGTACCATGCTTACTCCCCTCACTTGAGGAATCATCTTGGGCATCATTGTCATTGTCACATAAATCACATTTATTTAAATGAATAGGAATTCTGGCTTCCCCACATTCAGAACACAGTCTATCTGGTAGTTCAGACATGTTAAACAGGCATAAACTTGATAACAAGTACAAAAAACGTTTTAAAATAAAACCGTTACTGTCACTTTAAATTTTAAACTGAACACACTTTATTACTGCAAATGCGAAAAAACATGAAGGAATTGTACAAAATTCACCAAATTTTCACCACAGTGTCTTAAAGCCTTAAAAGTATTGCACACCAAATTTGGAAGCTTTAACCCTTAAAATAACGGAACCGGAGCCGTTTTGAACTTTAACCCCTTTACAGTCCCTGGTATCTGCTTTGCTGAGACCCAACCAAGCCCCAAGGGGAATACGATACCAAATGACGCCTTCAGAAAGTCTTTTCTAAGTATCAGAGCTCCTCTCACATGCGACTGCATGCCATGCCTCTCAAAAACAAGTGCGCAACACCGGCGCGAAAAAGAGGCTCTGCCTATGCTTTGGGAAAGCCCCTAAAGAATAAGGTGTCTAAAACAGTGCCTGCCGATATTATTATATCAAAATACCCAGATAAAATGATTCCTCAAGGCTAAATATGTGTTAATAATCAATCGATTTAGCCCAAAAAAAGTCTACAGTCTTAATAAGCCCTTTTTTGAAGCCCTTATTTACAATCGTAATAAACATGGCTTACCGGATCCCAGAGGGAAAATGACAGCTTCCAGCATTACATCGTCTTGTTAGAATGTGTCATACCTCAAGCAGCAAGAGACTGCTCACTGTTCCCCCAACTGAAGTTAATTGCTCTCAACAGTCCTGTGTGGAACAGCCATGGATTTTAGTGACGATTGCTAAAATCATTTTCCTCATACAAACAGAAATCTTCATCTCTTTTCTGTTTCTGAGTAAATAGTACATACCAGCACTATTTCAAAATAACAAACTCTTGATTGAATAATAAAAACTACAGTTAAACACTAAAAAACTCTAAGCCATCTCCGTGGAGATGTTGCCTGTACAACGGCAAAGAGAATGACTGGGGTAGGCGGAGCCTAGGAGGGATCATGTGACCAGCTTTGCTGGGCTCTTTGCCATTTCCTGTTGGGGAAGAGAATATCCCACAAGTAAGGATGACGCCGTGGACCGGACACACCTATGTTGGAGAAAACAGGTTAAAATTGCTTACATTTTTCTGAAATTTGAACAGTGTACCCACTAAGCTTTAGAAGGATTGCACCACAAGTTAATAAGCAATAAACCCCCAAATGAAAAAAACGGATTGAAATATGTCTAAAACCGGTTAAAAACCCCTAAAGCACCTTGCCACAGCTCTGCTTTGGCCCTACCTGCCCTTAGGAAGCGATAATATGGGGTTTAAAGCTTCAATTAGTCCCTCAGAAGACTCTCAGGACCTCAGGAGAAGTTGCTTGCTGCTTGTAAATGTAGGCCCCAACCACCCCACTCGATGTTGCTGGGGCCTACACAAAACTAACAAACCCTGCCTGAAAACCATGTGGGTTATAAACAACCTCAAATAACCCTCAAGCAAATGTCCCATAAAACCGAAAATGTTACTCCCAGACACAAAAACGTTTGTCCCAAATTCACAAAACAAACTGAGTGCCCACAAAAAATAAACCCTTTATGCAAGCTAGTAAAAACCTCTGATAACACCAGGATTACTGCTTACCCTTCCCCTAATGGGGACACTGTCAGCCTTTCTGAGTTAACACAGTCTCTGCAGAAAATATGACTAACATACCTCATTGCTGTATAGCAAGAAACCGTTCCTCACACTGAAGTTTTCCTGTACTCCTCAGCTTCTGTGGGAACAGCAGTGGACCTTAGATGAAGATTTCTGCCTGGAGGATGATGATCTTAGCATTTGTAACTACGTCCTGCCTGAGAGTAAATAGTACAAAACCGGTACCATTTAAAAACAACAAACACTTGATTGAAGATAAAATAAAACTAACAGTTTAACACCTCTTCTCTTTACTCTTCCTGCTTAGAGCCAGCAAAGAGAATGACTAGGGGGTGGAGTTAAGGGGGGAGCTATATAGACAGCTCTGCTGTGGTGCTCTCTTTGCTACTTCCTGTCAGGAAGGACAAAATCCCACAAGTTAGGATGAATCTGTGGACTCGGTACATCATGCAAAAGAAAATGTTGGTCCGCCCTACGGAAAAACGGACGGGGGCCATAGACTCTCCTCATACAGATGGAAATGAAATTATCAGGTAAGCATAATTTATGTTTTCCATCTTAATATGAGGAGAGTCCACGGCTTCATTCCTTACTTGTGGGAAACATATACCCAAACTCTAGAGGACACTGAATGAAAACAGGAGGGAAGAGAGAGGCAGACCCTATTCTGAGGGCACCACAGCCTGCAAAACCTGTCTCCCAAAAGCTTCTTTAGCCAAAGCAAAAACGTCAAATGTGTAAATCTTTGAAAAAGTATGTAAGGAGGATCAGGTAGCTGCCCTACAAATCTGGTACATAGAGGCCTTATTCTTGAAGGTCGAAGATGAAGCCACAGCTCTAGTTGAATGAGCCGTAATCCTCTGAGGAGGCTTATGTCCCGCTGTTTCATATGCTAAGGGAATAATGCTCCTCAAACAAAGAGATAGGGGAGTGGAAGAAGCCGCCTGCCCTCTGCGCTTCCCAGAATAGACAACAATGCCGAAGTCGGTCTAAAATCCCTTTGTGGCCTCAAGATACAATTTCAAAGCCCGAACGAAGACATTTAAGTGTCTTATGCAAAGTTTATAATTTGTCTGGAAAGCAAGATTACATTTTACAAATGTATGGCTTTCTTAGATATTTGAATTTATAAACTTAAAGCTACTTTCAAGTACTTAATTGTGGTTTGTTTTGTAGGAGCTGATTAAACTACAAGAGAGAGTTCAGCTACTAAATTCAATCTCATTGCTCTCTTTCCCCTGGCCTTTGTTTGAACACTATTTACGTCCAGTGCTCTAGTAAGGGCTTGTGGTAAACTGGGCCTCTCAGCCATTAATTCAGGTACAGCCAGCTCCATCAGTACCTGTACTGCCGAGGATGTAGAGGTCATGGTCTTCCAAGACAGTTAGTAATGGACACTGCTGCAGTGACTCATTCCCTGTAATCCATGCACTTCACAAGAATGAAACCTGCTGGATAATGTAAGACTTCTCCGCTGTTTTTTTTTTCCATTAATTTTCATTGAACATAGTTATAACCACCAGAAATCAGTAGCTAAATTGGCTATTGGTGCCATTTATGAAATGTATAGTTGTCACAAACCTAAAACTACCTACCATTTTATAGGCTAAATAGAATATCTGCAGTATTCCTACAGGGTTTTCTTCACAAGGGTAATTAACTGAAATGTAGCTTCTTTAATCAAATTAATCCGGCGGCATGATTAGCATGAACACAGATTGGCTGTTGATATGCTCCATGTGTATATATAGTGTGCTAGTCCATCAGCAGTGACATTGCACAGACCTTATGTTGCTAACTGCTTGGGGGAATACACATGCTAATCAAAGCACATACATGTACAATGACCACTGGGAAAACTAATGCTTTATAGTATTCTATTAAACAGAAATATGCCTGGGCTGCTTTAATAAAGCCAAATAATGAGCAAACTAAATGTGCCACTGGTTCAATTTCGTAGCAAAAAACAAACTGACTACAGGTTTGAAAGACGACAGCAGCAGGGCTAGGGATAGTGTCTTGAGAATAGAACCCACAACATAACGGCAGATCTGATTTCAAAGGAGACACAAAGGGGGTCACACAATTTAACATAGCAGATTTTTGTGCACTCCATTGTCTCAATGCAGAGTTGAGCTAACAAGCAAAGCATATAGATACACTCAGATTGCACCTACACGTTATATAACCGCTACTCTACAAAGGAACTGGAAGATAAATATAAAAGAAAATTTATGCTTACCTGATAAATGTATTTCTTTTTTGACACGATGAGTCCACGGATCATCTAATTACTATTGGGAATATCACTCCTGCCCTACAGGAGGCGACAAAGAGCTCCACAGTAAAGCTGTTAAATATCACCACTCTTCCCTCCCACCCCAGTCATTCGACCAAAGTAAAGGAGAGAAAGGAAGCCACAAGGTGCAGAGGTGTCTGAAGTTTAGAACCAACAACCTGTCTATAGAACAGGGCGGGCCGTGGACTCATCGTGTCAAAAAAGAAATAAATTTATCAGGTAAGCATAAATTTTCTTTTCTTTTTAATGACACAAGGAGTCCAGGGATCATCTTAATTACTATTGAGAATCAATACCCAAGCTAGAGTACACAGATAATATGGGAGGGACAAGACAGGGAACCTAAACGGAAGGCACCACTACTTGAAGAACCTTTCTCCCAAAAGCGGCCTCAGCCGAGGCAAAAGTATCAAATTTATAGAATTTTTAAAAAGTGTGAAGAGAGGACCAAGTTGCAGCCTTGCAAATCTGTTCCACAGAAGCTTCATTATTGAATGCACATGAACAGCCCTTGTGGAATGAGCCGTAACATTCTCTGGAGGATGCTGTCCAGCAGTTTCATAGGCAAAACAAATAATACTCTTCAGCCAAAAGGAAAGTAGCAGTAGCTTTCTGTCCCTTATGTTTTCCCGAGAAAACCACAAACAAAGCAGAAGACTGATGAAAATCCTTAGTCACCTGTAAGTAAAATTTTAAGGCACGTACCACGTCTAAATTGTGCAGCAGTCGTTCCTTATGAGGAGGATTAGGACATAAGGAAGGAACAACAATCTCCTGATTACTGTTCTTGTCAGAAACTACCTTAGGTAGAAATCCTAACTTTGTACGTAAAACTACCTTATCCGAATGAAAAATAAGGTAAGGAGACTCATACTGCAATGCCGAGAGTTCTGACACTCTACGAGCAGAAGAAATAGCAACAAGAAACAAAACTTTCAAAGATAACTTAATATCTAAGGAATGCATAGGCTCAAACGGAGCCCCTTGAAGAACCTTAAGAACTAAATTAAGACTCCAGGGAGGAGTAACTGGTTTGAGCACAGGCCTGATCCTGACCAAGGCCTGGCAAAAAGATTGCACAGCCGGTACGTCTGCCAGACGCTTGTGTAACAAAATAGACAAAGCAGATATTTGACCCTTTAGGGAACTTGCCGATTATACTTTCTCCAAACCCTCTGGGAGAAAAGACAAAATTCTAGGAATCCTAACTACTCCAAGAGTAGCCCTTGGATTCACACCAATAGAAATATTTACACCATATCTTGTAATAAATTTTCCTAGTCACAGGTTTACGAGTCTGAATCATGGTCTCAATGACTGATTCTGAAAAGCCGCGCTTGAATAAAAACATAATTTATGTAAGAACTTACCTGATAAATTCATTTCTTTCATATTAGCAAGAGTCCATGAGCTAGTGACGTATGGGATATACATTCCTACCAGGAGGGGCAAAGTTTCCCAAACCTCAAAATGCCTATAAATACACCCCTCACCACACCCACAATTCAGTTTAACGAATAGCCAAGAAGTGGGGTGATAAAAAAGTGCGAAAGCATATAAAATAAGGAATTGGAATAATTGTGCTTTATACAAAATCATAACCACCACAAAAAAAGGGCGGGCCTCATGGACTCTTGCTAATATGAAAGAAATTAATTTATCAGGTAAGTTCTTACATAAATTATGTTTTCTTTCATGTAATTAGCAAGAGTCCATGAGCTAGTGACGTATGGGATAATGATTACCCAAGATGTGGATCTTTCCACACAAGAGTCACTAGAGAGGGAGGGATAAAATAAAGACAGCCAATTCCTGCTGAAAATAATCCACACCCAAAATAAAGTTTAATGAAAAACATAAGCAGAAGATTCAAACTGAAACCGCTGCCTGAAGTACTTTTCTACCAAAAACTGCTTCAGAAGAAGAAAATACATCAAAATGGTAGAATTTAGTAAAAGTATGCAAAGAGGACCAAGTTGCTGCTTTGCAAATCTGATCAACCGAAGCTTCATTCCTAAACGCCCAGGAAGTAGAAACTGACCTAGTAGAATGAGCTGTAATCCTCTGAGGCGGAGTTTTACCCGACTCAACATAGGCAAGATGAATTAAAGATTTCAACCAAGATGCCAAAGAAATGGCAGAAGCTTTCTGGCCTTTTCTAGCACCGGAAAAAATAATAAATAGACTAGAAGTCTTTCGGAAAGACTTAGTAGCTTCAACATAATATTTCAAAGCTCTAACAACATCCAAAGAATGCAACGATTTCTCCTTAGAATTCTTAGGATTAGGACATAATGAAGGAACCACAATTTCTCTACTAATGTTGTTGGAATTCACAACTTTAGGTAAAAATTCAAAAGAAGTGCGCAACACCGCCTTATCCTGATGAAAAATCAGAAAAGGAGACTCACAAGAAAGAGCAGATAATTCAGAAACTCTTCTGGCAGAAGAGATGGCCAAAAGGAACAAAACTTTCCAAGAAAGTAATTTAATGTCCAATGAATGCATAGGTTCAAACGGAGGAGCTTGAAGAGCTCCCAGAACCAAATTCAAACTCCAAGGAGGAGAAATTGACTTAATGACAGGTTTTATATGAACCAAAGCTTGTACAAAACAATGAATATCAGGAAGAATAGCAATCTTTCTGTGAAAAAGAACAGAAAGAGCAGAGATTTGACCTTTCAAGGAACTTGCGGACAAACCCTTATCTAAACCATCCTGAAGAAACTGTAAAATTCTCGGTATTCTAAAAGAATGCCAAGAAAAATGATGAGAAAGACACCAAGAAATATAAGTCTTCCAGACTCTATAATATATCTCTCTAGATACAGATTTACGAGCCTGTAACATAGTATTAATCACAGAGTCAGAGAAACCTCTTTGACCAAGATTCAAGCGTTCAATCTCCATACCTTTAAATTTAAGGATTTCAGATCCTGATGGAAAAAAGGACCTTGTGACAGAAGGTCTGGTCTTAACGGAAGAGTCCACGGTTGGCAAGAGGCCATCCGGACAAGATCCGCATACCAAAACCTGTGAGGCCATGCCGGAGCTACCAGCAGAACAAACGAGCATTCCTTCAGAATCTTGGAGATTACTCTTGGAAGAAGAACTAGAGGCGGAAAGATATAAGCAGGATGATACTTCCAAGGAAGTGATAATGCATCCACTGCCTCCGCCTGAGGATCCCGGGATCTGGACAGATACCTGGGAAGTTTCTTGTTTAGATGAGACGCCATCAGATCTATTTCTGGAAGTTCCCACATTTGAACAATCTGAAGAAATACCTCTGGGTGAAGAGACCATTCGCCCGGATGCAACGTTTGGCGACTGAGATAATCCGCTTTCCAATTGTCTATACCTGGGATATGAACCGCAGAGATTAGACAGGAGCTGGATTCCGCCCAAACCAAAATTCGAGATACTTCTTTCATAGCCAGAGGACTGTGAGTCCCTCCTTGATGATTGATGTATGCCACAGTTGTGACATTGTCTGTCTGAAAACAAATGAACGATTCTCTCTTCAGAAGAGGCCAAAACTGAAGAGCTCTGAAAATTGCACGGAGTTCCAAAATATTGATCGGTAATCTCACCTCCTGAGATTCCCAAACTCCTTGTGCCGTCAGAGATCCCCACACAGCTCCCCAACCTGTGAGACTTGCATCTGTTGAAATTACAGTCCAGGTCGGAAGCACAAAAGAAGCCCCCTGAATTAAACGATGGTGATCTGTCCACCACGTTAGAGAGTGTCGAACAATCGGTTTTAAAGATATTAATTGAGATATCTTTGTGTAATCCTTGCACCATTGATTCAGCATACAGAGCTGAAGAGGTCTCATGTGAAAACGAGCAAAGGGGATCGCGTCCGATGCAGCAGTCATAAGACCTAGAATTTCCATGCATAAGGCTACCGAAGGGAATGATTGTGACTGAAGGTTTCGACAAGCTGAAATCAATTTTAGACATCTCTTGTCTGTTAAAGACAGAGTCATGGACACTGAATCTATCTGGAAACCCAGAAAAGTTACCTTTGTCTGAGGAATCAATGAACTTTTTGGTAAATTGATCCTCCAACCATGATCTTGAAGAAACAACACAAGTCGATTCGTATGAGATTCTGCTAAATGTAAAGACTGAGCAAGTACCAAGATATCGTCCAAATAAGGAAATACCACAATACCCTGTTCTCTGATTACAGACAGAAGGGCACCGAGAACCTTTGTAAAAATTCTTGGAGCTGTAGCTAGGCCAAACGGCAGAGCCACAAACTGGTAATGCTTGTCCAGAAAAGAGAATCTCAGGAACTGATAATGATCTGGATGAATCGGAATATGCAGATATGCATCCTGTAAATCTATTGTGGACATATAATGCCCTTGCTGAACAAAAGGCAAGATAGTCCTTATAGTTACCATCTTGAACGTTGGTATCCTTACATAACGATTCAATATTTTTAGATCCAGAACTGGTCTGAAGGAATTCTCCTTCTTTGGTACAATGAAGAGATTTGAATAAAACCCCATCCCCTGTTCCGGAACTGGAACTGGCATAATTACTCCAGCCAACTCTAGATCTGAAACACAATTCAGAAATGCTTGAGCTTTCACTGGATTTACTGGGACACGGGAAAGAAAAAATCTCTTTGCAGGAGGTCTCATCTTGAAACCAATTCTGTACCCTCCTGAAACAATGTTTTGAATCCAAAGATTGTGAACAGAATTGATCCAAATTTCTTTGAAAAAACGTAACCTGCCCCCTACCAGCTGAGCTGGAATGAGGGCCGCACCTTCATGTGGACTTAGAAGCAGGCTTTGCCTTTCTAGCAGGCTTGGATTTATTCCAGACCGGAGATGGTTTCCAAACTGAAACTGCTCCTGAGGATGAAGGATTAGGCTTTTGTTCTTTGTTGAAGCGAAAGGAACGAAAACGATTATTAGCCCTGTTTTTACCCTTAGATTTTTTATCCTGTGGTAAAAAAGTTCCTTTCCCACCAGTAACAGTTGAGATAATAAATCCAACTGAGAACCAAATAATTTGTTACCCTGGAAAGAAATGGAAAGTAGAGTTGATTTAGAAGCCATATCAGCATTCCAAGTCTTAAGCCATAAAGCTCTTCTAGCTAAAATAGCTAGAGACATAAACCTGACATCAACTCTGATAATATCAAAAATTGCATCACAGATAAAATTATTAGCATGCTGAAGAAGAATAATAATATCATGAGAATCATGATCTGTTACTTGTTGCGCTAAAGTTTCCAACCAAAAAGTTGAAGCTGCAGCAACATCAGCCAATGATATAGCAGGTCTAAGAAGATTACCTGAACACAGATAAGCTTTTCTTAGAAAGGATTCAATTTTCCTATCTAAAGGATTCTTAAACGAAGTACCATCTGACGTAGGAATAGTAGTACGTTTAGCAAGGGTAGAAACAGCCCCATCAACTTTAGGGATTTTGTCCCAAAATTCTAATCTGTCAGGCGGCACAGGATATAATTGCTTAAAACGTTTAGAAGGAGTAAATGAATTACCCAATTTATCCCATTCTTTGGAAATTACTGCAGAAATAGCATTAGGAACAGGAAAAACTTCTGGAATAACCACAGGAGATTTAAATACCTTATCTAAATGTTTAGAATTAGTATCAAGAGGACCAGAATCCTCTATTTCTAAAGCAATTAGTACTTCTTTAAGAACGAATAAATTCCATTTTAAATAAATATGAAGATTTATCAGCATCAATCTCTGAGACAGAATCCTCTGAACCAGAAGAGTCATCAGAATCAGAATGATGATGTTCATTTAAAAATTCATCTGTAGGGAGAGAAGTTTTAAAAGATTTTTTACGTTTACTAGAAGGAGAAATAACAGACATAGCCTTCTTTATGGATTCAGAAACAAAATCTCTTATGTTATCAGGAACATTCTGCACCTTAGATGTTGAAGTAACTGCAACAGGCAATGGTACTTTACTAAAGGAAATATTATCTGCATTAACAAGTTTGTCATGACAATTAATACAAACAACAGCCGGAGGAATAGCTACCAAAAGTTTACAGCAGATACACTTAGCTTTGGTAGATCCAGCACTAGACAGCGATTTTCCTGTAGTATCTTCTGACTCAGATGCAACCTGAGACATCTTGCAATATGTAAGAGAAAAAACAACATATAAAGCAAAATTGATCAAATTCCTTAAATGACAGTTTCAGGAATGGGAAAAAATGCCAAAGAACAAGCTTCTAGCAACCAGAAGCAATGAAAAAATGAGACTGAAATAATGTGGAGACAAAAGCGACGCCCATATTTTTTAGCGCCAAATCAGACGCCCACATTATTTGGCGCCTAAATGCTTTTGGCGCCAAAAATGACGCCACATCCGGAAAGCCGACACTTCTGGCGCAAAATAACGTCAAAAAATGACGCAACTTCCGGTGACACGTATGACGCCGGAAACGGAAAAGAATTTTTTGCGCCAAAAAAGTCCGCGCCAAGAATGACGCAATAAAATGAAGCATTTTCAGCCCCCGCGAGCCTAACAGCCCACAGGGAAAAAAGAGTCAATTTTTGAAGGTAAGAAAAAATTGATTAATTCAAGTGCATTATCCCAAATATGAAACTGACTGTCTGAAAAATAAGGAATGTTGAACATTCTGAGTCAAGGCAAATAAATGTTTGAATACATATATTTAGAACTTTATAAACAAAGTGCCCAACCATAGCTTAGAGTGTCACAGAAAATAAGATTTACTTACCCCAGGACACTCATCTACATGTTTGTAGAAAGCCAAACCAGTACTGAAACGAGAATCAGCAGAGGTAATGGTATATATAAGAGTATATTGTCGATCTGAAAAGGGAGGTAAGAGATGAATCCCTCTGACATTCACTGCACGCTGAGAGGAAAACCGGGCTCCAACTTGCTGCGGAGCGCATATCAACGTAGAATCTAGCACAAACTTACTTCACCACCTCCATCGGAGGCAAAGTTTGTAAAACTGAATTGTGGGTGTGGTGAGGGGTGTATTTATAGGCATTTTGAGGTTTGGGAAACTTTGCCCCTCCTGGTAGGAATGTATATCCCATACGTCACTAGCTCATGGACTCTTGCTAATTACATGAAAGAAATTAAGTATTCAATCTCTAAGCAGTCAGCTTCAGAGAAACTAGATTTGGATGAAGGAAGGGCCCTTGAAGTAGAAGGTCCTTCCTGAACGGAAGTCTCCAAGGTGGACAAGACGACATGTCCACCGGATCCGCATACCAAATCCTGCGAGGCCAAGCTGGTGCCATGAGGATCACAGACGACTTCTCCTGCTTGATTCGAGCAATGACCCGAGGAAGAAGATAGGTATGCTAGGCGGAAGGTCCAAGGTACCACCAGGGAATCTATCAGTACCGCCTGAGGGTCCCTTGACCTCGATCCGTACCTCGGAAGCTAGGCATTCTGACGAGATGCCATAAGATCCAATTCCGGCTGACCCCATCTGAGAATCAGACTGGAAAACACTTCCGGATGGAGTTCCCACTCCCCAGGGTGAAAAGTCTGCTTGCTCAGGAAGTCTGCCACCCATTTGTCCACCCCTGGGATGTGGATCGCCAACAAACAACAAGAGTGGGTTTCCGCCCACCGAAGTATTTTGGCTACTTCTTTAATTGCTAAGGAACTCTGTCTTCCTCCCTGATGATTGATGTAAGCCATTGAAGTTTTGTTGTCCGACTGGAACCTGATAAACTGGTCCGAGGCTAACTGGGGCCAGGCCAGAAGAGCATTGAAGATCGCTCTTAGTTCCAGAATGTTGATAGGTAGAACAGACTAACTTAGTCTAAACTCCATGAGTCTTTAGGGATCCCCAGACCGCTCCCCATCGCAGAAGAATGGCGTCTGTTGTCACAATTACCCAAGAGGGTCTGCGAAAGCAGGTTCCCTGGGAGAGATGATCCTGAGACAACCACTATTGAATAGAATCCCATGTCTCCTGTTTCAGTAGTATTCATGGAGACAAATCCGCATAATCTCCGTTCCATTGCTTGAGCATGTCTAGCTGCAGAGGTCTGAGATGGAAACGAGCGAACGGGATGATGTCCATTGCCGCTACCATCAGCCCGACTACCTCCATGCACTGAGCCACTGATGGCCGAAGAGCGGACTAAAGCGCTAGGCAAGAATCGAAAATCTTTGATTTCCTGACTTCTGTCAGAAAAATCCTCATTGATAGAGAATCTATTATGGTTCCCAAGAAGGTAACCCTTGTATTTGGAACTAAGGAACTCTTTTCCAAATTTACCTTCTATCCGTGAAATCGCAGGAAGGATAACAACATTTCCGTGTGGGACCTTGTTTGTTGAAAGGATGGCACCTGTACCAGGATGTCGTCCAGATAGGGCGGCACTGCAATGCCCCGTAATCGAAGCACCGCCAACAGAGATCCAAGAATCTTTGAGAAAATCCTGTTAGCTCTGGCAAGACCTGAAAGGAAGAGCTACGAATTGGAAGTGTTTGTCTAGAAAGGCAAACCTCAGAAACTTGTGATGATCCCTGTGAATGGGAACATGCAGGTACACGTCCTTTAAATCCACAGTTATAAATTATATATAATTTATATAAATTGACCCTCTTGGACCAAAGAAAGTATGGAACAAATAGTTTCCATCTTGAAGAACGGTACTCTGAGGAATTTGTTTAGACTCTTGAGATCTAAAATTTGTCTGAAGGTACCCTCTTTTTTGGGAACCACAGATTGGAATAAAATCCCAGACCCCGTTCTTGCATCGGAACAGGAACTATCACTCCAAGGTCGGAGAGTTCCCATACACATTGTAAGAACGCCTCTCTTTTTGTCTGGTCTACAGATAATCTTGAAAGCAGAAACCTGCCTCTGGGAGGAAAACTTTTGAACTCTAGTTTGTATCCCTGGGACACTATTTCTACTGCCCAGGGATCCTGAACATCTCGAGCCAAAGCCTGAGCGAAAAAGGAAAGGCTGCCCCCTACAAGATCTGGTCCTGGATCAGGGGCATGCCCTTCATGCTGTCTTTGATTCAATAGCAGGCTTCTTGGATTGTTTACCTTTATTCCAAGACTGATTGGGGATTTGGACTGTTCCTGCTTGGAGGCGGAGGCGGAAGCGGAAGAATTTACTTTGAAATTTCAAAAGGAACGAAAATTACTTGGACGTCCCTTTTGATTGCTTCTCTTATCCTAAAGTTCAATTTTTTATTAAAAAAAAAAAAATCACAAAAAACGTTACTATTTCTTTAAAACTTAAACCGCAACTTTTTTACTCTAAACTGCAGAATGCGGTATACAGTTAAATAGAAAATAAAGACACCTCTACACCTCAGCTCTATGCCTACCTGCCCTGCAACACCAGAGAAAAGACCCTTTAGCAGCCTACACGATCCGGATTCCAGCAGGAGATGATCCTAGTTGAGTTCCGCTCCAAGAATCGCATGCTTCCAGGAAAACATACGTTTCTAGTCCGCCCCCTGAAACTCAGTCTCCTCCGCTCTCAGATGCAAGAAAAATGGTGCGTAATGCTGAGATTACCTCTTCACTTAGCTCCGCCCCTCGTGGGCGACTAACAATCTCCCGGTCGGTATATTAAAGTTTAACCGCCGGGAGAAGTGGAACCGCCATATTTTTATACAATAAGCAGCTATCTCAGCCCCAGTGCCTGCATAAAATTGCCGTCAGAGTCCTCTCCAGTAAGGAGAGTTAAAATGTCCCTTGCGAGAATGAAGTGCTTTAAAATGAACCCTTCATATGAAAATAAAGTGCCCACTTTTCCGAGTGACTTGCCTTCCCAGAAATAAAGTCAGCACTTACCTCACAAATCTGCCCGACAGCAGGGTAGCTCACCAGGCTTGAGAGGCCCTCTCCCTCAGATAGACCTGTGGAAATAACGAATGAGCATTCCCCCTCAGACTTTCATAATTAGGGCAGCATAAAAAGAAAATGTATGCTTACCTGATAAATGTATTCATTTTTTGACACAATGAGTCCACGGATCATCTTAATTACTAATGGTATATTCACCTCCTGGTCAGCAGGAGGCGGCAAAGAGCATCACAGTAAAGCTGTTAGATAGCTCCTCCCCTCCCTCCCACTCCAGTCATTCGACCGAAGTTAGGAAGAGAAAGGAAAAGCCAAGGTGCAGAGATGTTTGAAGTTTACAATAACCCACAACCTGTCTATAAGAACAGGGCGGACCGTGGACTCATCGTGTCAAAAAATAAATAAAATTTATCAGGTAAGCATAAATTTTCTTTTTTTTAAGACACAATGAGTCCACGGATCATCTTAATTACTAATGGGATTCAATGCCCAAGCTAGAGTACACAAATGATACGGGAGGGACAAGACAGGGAACCTAAACGGAAGGCACCACTGCTTGAAGAACCTTTCTCCCAAAAGCGGCCTCAGCTGAGGCAAGTGTGTCAAATTTGTATAACTTTGAAAAAGTGTGAAGAGAAGACCCAGTTGCAGTCTTGCAAATCTGTTCCACAGAAGCTTCATTTTTGAACGCCCATGAGGAAGCAAAAGCCCTTATGGAATGAGCCGTAACTCTCCTGGGATGCTGCTGTCCAGCAGTCTCATATGCAAAACGTATGATACTCTTCAGCCAAAAAGAAAGAAGTAGCCATAGCTTTCTGTCCCTTGCGTTTTCCAGAGAAAACCACCAACAAAGAAGAAGACTGACGACAGTCCTTAGTGACCTGCAGGAAAAACTTTAGAGCACGGACCACGAGCAAATTTTGCAGAAGTCTTTTCTTCTGAAAAGAAGGATTAGGACACAAGAAAAGAACAACAATCTCCTGATTATTGTTCCAATCAGAAACAACCTTAGGAAGAAATACTAATTTAGTACATAAAAATACCTTATCTGAATGGAAAATAAGATAAGGAGACTCATACTGTAATGATGAGAGCTCCGACACTCTACGAGCAGAAGAAATAGCAACAAGAAATAAAACTTTCCAAGATAACTTAATATCTAAGGAATGCATAGGCTCAAACTGAGCCCCTTGAACTCTGGGAACTAAATTCAGACTCCATGGAGGAGTAACTGGTTTGAACACAGGCCTGATCCTGACCAAGGCCTGACAAAATGATTGTACATCTGTGACATCTGCCAGACGTTTGTGTAACAAAATAGATGAAGACAGAGATTTGACCCTTTAGGGAAAACTTGACGATAAACCTTTCCCCAAACCCTTTTGGAGAAAAGACAAAATTCTAGGAATCTTAACTCGACTCCATGAGCACATGGATTCACACCAATAGAGATATTCACGCCATATCTCATGATACATTTTTCTAGTGACAGGCTTACGAGCCTGAATCATGGTCTCAATGACCGAGTCAGAAAAACCCAGTTTGGATAATATTAAGCGTTCAATCTCCAAGCAGTCAGTTGCAGAGAAACCAGATTTGGGTGAATGAGGGGTCCTTGATTAGAAGGTCCTTCCTCAATGGAAGTCTCCAAGGTAGCAGAGATGACATGTCCCCCAGATCTGCATTCCATCCTGCAAGGCTAAGCCAGTGCTATGAGGATCACCAATGCCCTCTGCTGTTTGATTCGATCAATGACCCAAGGAAGAAATGCAAACGGAGGAAAAAGCTGGAGAACACTACGGATGGATTTCCCACTCCCTCGGATGAAAGGTCTGCCTGCTCAGGAAATCCACCTCCCAGTTGTCCACCCCTGGGATGTGGATCGCCGACAGGCAGCAAGAATAAGCCTCCGCCCACTGAATTATTCTGTATACCTCTGTCATCGCTAAGGAACTCCTTGTTCCTCCCTGATGATTGATGTAAGCCACTGACGTTATTTTATTCGACTGGAACCTGATAAACTGGACCGAGGCTAACTGAGGCCAGGCCAGAAGAACATTGTAGATCGCTCTTAGCTCCAGAATGTTTATAGGAAGAACAGACTCTGGTTAAGTCCAAAACTCCTGAGCACTTAGGGAGTCCCAGACTGCTCCCCACCCTAGAAGGCTGGCGTCGGTTGTCACAATCACCCAAGATGTTCTGCGAAAGCAGGTACCCTGGGAGAGATGATCCAGAGACAACCACCATTGAAGAGAATCCCTTGTCTCCTGCTCCAGTAGTAGTCGAGGAGACAAATCTGTATAATCTCCGTTCCATTGCCTGAGCATGCTTAACTTCAGAGGTCTGAGATGAAAAAGAGCAAACGGTATGATGTCCATTGCCTCCACCATCAGCCTGATTACCTCCATGCACTAAGCCACTGAAGGCCGAGGAGTGGACTGAATGACTAGACAAGTATCAATATCTCTGATTCCCTGACATTCTGTCAGAAAAGTCTTCATTGATATGGAATATATTATGGTTCCCAAGATACCCTTGTGCTTGGGACTAAGGAACCCTTCTCCAAATTTACCTCCCACCCATGAGATCGCGGGAAGGGTAACAACATGTCCGCGTGAAATCTTGCTTGCTGTAAGGATGATGCCTGGACTAGGAAGTCGTCCAGATAGGGAGCGACTGCAATGCCCCATAACCGAAACACCGCCAACAGCGATCCCAGGGCCTTTGTGAAAACTCAGAGCTGTGGCAAGAACGAAAGGAAGAGCCACGAACTGGAAGTGTTTGTCCAGAAAGGCAAACCTTAGAACTTGAGACGATTCTTGTGAATGGCACATGAAGGTACGCATCCTTTAAATCCACTGTTGTCATAAATTGACCCTCTTGGATCAAGGGAAGAATGGAACGAATAGTTTTTAGACTTTGAGATCTAAAAAGTGGTCTGAAGGTTCCCTACTTTTTTTGGGAACCACAAACCGATTGGGATAAAAAAAATCCAGACCCTGTACCTGTATTGGAACTGGAACAATCACTCCCAGGTCCGAGAGGTCTTCCTACGCAGTGTAAGAACACCTCTCCTTTTGTCTGATCGGCGGATAATCTTTAAAGCAGAAGCCTGCCTCTGGGAGGAAAAACTTTTGAACTCTAATTTGTATCTCTGGGACACTATTTTCTATTGCCCAGGGATCCTGAACAACTCGAACCCAAGCTTGAGCGAAGACGGAAAGTCTGCCCCCTGCAAGATCCGATCCCAGATTGGGGGCATGTCCTTCATGCTGTCTTTGATTAGACAGCAGGCTATTTGGATTTTTTTTTTTTTTTTTTTTTAATTCTTTAAATTGCAAAAGATTATTTCCGTCAAGCCAGGTCCCAACAAGGTATTCCCCTTGTAAGAAATTGCTAAAACCTTAGACTTAGAGCATACATCCGTAGAACAAGGCTCTAACCATAAGGCTCTGTGAGCTGGAACAGAGAAACCTGAAACCTATGCTCCCAGTTTGATAACTTGAAGGGAAGAATTAGAAATAAAAGAATTAGCCAATTTGAAAGCTTTTATCCTATCCTGGATTTTATCCAGGGGAGTTTCTGACTTAGTAGCATCAGACAACGCATCAAATCAATATGCCGTTGCACTAATGACAGTAGCAGCTGGTTGCCATTGTAAGCCCTGGTGTACATCCCTTTTCTAATTTTTGTCCATAGGACCTTTGGAAAAAAACATAACTATCCTCTAAAGGTATAGTAGTTCTCTTAGCTAAGCTGGAAACTACTCCTTCCTCCCTAGGGAATGTTTGCCAAGCCTCCTTAGCTGAATCGGCTATGGGAAACATCTTTTTAAATATAGGGAATGCGGTCTTCCATTCCTTATTACTTACTGGACGCACTTGGATAGATTACACCGGTAGTGTCGGAGTCGCCCAGGGTAGCTAAAACCTCCTAAAGTAACAAATGGAGGTTTTCAAGCTAAAAAAGAAAAACAACCTCAGGATCAAATAAAGATATTATGCATCTGAGTTTGAGAATTCTCTCTCAGATAATCCCTACGTATCTTCCTCTTTCAGGTAACAGGGAAAAACCATTCGGAATAGCAACTACTGAATCAATCACCCTAAATGATTGAAAATAATTCCTCGAGTACATCGTCTCTACCTCGTGGGAAAAACATATAATGCAGCGTAACTCCGGGTGGAATGTGAAAGGAAGCGCAGTGCACTGCATGTGGGTCATAAAATGTTGTGGGACACTATAGAAGAAATTTGTGGCATAGCTTGACCATTGTCAACAGACTCCTAAACAGCAAACGCCTTAGAGGGAGTAGGTTCAGAAAAGAGATTTTTTTTTAATAAAAATTGGACACAAAAAAACGTTACTGTCTCTTTAAATTTTAAAAGTAACTTTATTTTTGTGTGCTTTTGTTCCATCCCAAGTCACAAAGGATGAATTAAATAAACAGCTGAAATTCTTTTAATAAAATTAACAGATAAAAAACGTTACTGTCTCTTTAAATTTTACAACTGTAACTTTATCTTTGTGTGCAGAAATGAGTTAGAGTAGAACGCAAATATCATTAGAACTTCATCAATTCAGCCTGGTGCAACATTGGTCTTAGAAAAATTATGCTCAGAAAAAATATGATCCCTATAATTTAAGGTCCTTTGAATACATGAAGGACCGAAAGGGATTGGTGGTTCTACATTAGCTTCCAAACATAATGAGTGAGTAAGAAGCATTTTGCAAGGCTCCTTGGTCTATCATTAAACAGAATTGAGCCTTATAAGTAATAAAATTAATGTTTCATAAAATTGGTACTGTCGCTTTAAATTCAAAGAGACAACTGCTTTATTTTGTTTAACAAAAACAACGTTACATCAAAAAGTTAATTGTTTACTTAAAAAACACTACTTATAAAAAAATATAAGCACCCCTGCACCTCATAAGCTGTGCTGAGGTGCTCCTACGCTCCCAGTTTAACCGGAGCCAAATATGCAAACAGTGCAACCTATTTTGCGATGCGCTGCAGAGAATAAGGAAAATCAAATCCGAAACTGATGCTAGAAACGCATGTCCTTATACAGACCATGCACATCTACACCACTCCTAATAACGCCTCACTCTCTCGATGTAGGCAGAGTATCTAGCCGACTGCCCATCGTGGGCGTGAAGAAAAACCCCCAACTGCCATTAGTAATTAAGATGATGCGTGGACTCATCGGGTCTTAAAAAGAAATATATAGGAGGCGCAGTGAGAATTATGTCCCACAAGTTCCCATTGTTCTAAAGCCACCACTGCTCTACTGAAGAGACTGACATGGACTACGGCTACACCCTAGGACAAAGCAGCACAATCTTGCACTACTTTAAAATAATAAACTCTTGAAGAATCTTTTTCTAACACCTAACTTTACCACTTCCTTGCTCTTAACGTAGGCAAAGAGAATGACTGGGATGGGAGGGAAGGGAGGTGATGTTTAACAACTTTCCTGTGGCGCTCTTTGCCGCCTCCTGCAGGGCAGGAGTGATATTCTCAATAGTAATTAGATAATCTGTGGAATCGTGTCATTAAAAAGAAATTATGTTTACCTAATTTAATTTCCATCTGTATGGGAAGAGTCCACAGCTGCATTCCTTACTTATAGAAATATTGAACCTGGCCACCAGGAGGAGGCAAAGACACCACAGCCAAAGGGAGAAGAGGGGGAAAAGGAATACAATCCTATCCCATTTATGCTTATTTGCCATCTAACTGGAGCAGGGAAGGATAAGGTAGCAACCCTGTCTTCAAACTCTATCCAATTTAGGAATTAAAGGTTCATCAGGCAATTTGGCCTTTGGAACCTCTGAATTTGCCAAAAAACAAAATGTATGCTTATCTGATAAATTTCTTTCTTTTGCGATGTATCGAGTCCACGGTTTCATACTTACTTGTGGGATATTATCCTTCCTAACAGGAAGTGGCAAAGAGAGCACCCACAGCAGAGCTGTCTATATAGCTCCCCCCTTAAAGGGACACTGAACCCAAATTTGTTCATTTGTAATTCAGAAAGAGCATCCAATTTTTAGCAACTTTCTAATTTACTCCTATTATCAATTTTTCTTCGTTCTCTTGCTATTATTATTTGAAAAAGAAGGCATCTAAGCTTTTTTGGTTTCAGTACTCTGGACAGCACTTTTTTTATTGGTGGATGAATTTATCCACCAATCAGCAAGGACAACCCAGGTTATTCACCAAAAATGGGCCGGCATCTAAAGTTACAATCTTGCATTTCAAATAAAGATACCAAGATAATGAAGAAAATTTAATAATAGGAGTAAATTCGAAATTTGCTTAAAATTTCATGCTCAATCTGAATCACAAAATTAAATTTTTGGGTACAGTGTCCCTTTAACTCCACCCCCCAGTCATTCGACCGAAGGCCAAGGAAGAAAAAGGAGAAACTATAAGGTGCAGAGGTGACTGAAGTTTTCAACAAAAAAATACTATCTGTCTTGAATAGAGAGGGCGGGCCGTGGACTCGGTACATCGCAAAAGAAAGAAATTTATCAGGTAAGCATAAATTTTGTTTTGTTTTGCAAGATGTACAGAGTCCACGGTTTCATCCTTACTTGTGGGATACCAATACCAAAGCTTTAGGACACGGATGAAGGGAGGGAACAAGTCAGGTAACCTAAACGGAAGGCACCACTGCTTGCAAAACCTCTCTCTCAAAAATAGACGCCGAAGAAGCAAAAGTATCAAATTTGTAAAAGGTATGAAGTGAAGACCAAGTCGCAGCCTTACAAATCAGTTCAACAGAAGCATTTTAAAAGCCCATGTGGAAGCCACCGCTCTAGTAGAGTGAGCAGTAATCCTTTCAGGAGGCTTCTGTCCAGCAGTCTCATAAGCCAAACGGATGATGCTTCTCAGCCAAAAGGAAAGAGAGGTAGCCGTAGCCTTTTGACCCCTACGCTTTCCAGAATAGACAACAAACTAAGAAGATGTTTGACGAAAATCTTTGGTTGCCTGCAAATAAAACTTCAAAGCACGAACCACGTCCAAGTTGTGCAACAGACGTTCCTTCTTAGAAGAAGGATTAGGACACAGAGAAGGAACAACAATCTCCTGATTGATATTCCTGTTAGTAACAACCTTAGGGAGGAACCCAGGTTTGGTACGCAAAACCACCTTATCAGCATGGAACACAAGATAAGGCGAGTCACTATCAATGCTCACATACTAACAGTCATACACTTATGCACTCACATAATCACTATCATGCACACACTCACATAATCACTATCATGCACACATACACACTCACATAATCACTATCATGCACACATACACACTCACATAATCACTATCATGCACACATACACACACTCACATAATCACTATCATGCACACATACACACACTCACATAATCACTATCATGCACACATACACACACTCACATAATCACTATCATGCACACATACACACACTCACATAATCACTATCATGCACACATACACACACTCACATAATCACTATCAATGCTCACAACAGTCACACACACACTCTCACATCATCATTATCATGTACACATACTAAAAGTCACACATGCACTCTCACACAATCACTATCATGCACACATACTAACAAAGTCACACATGTACTGTCACACAATCACTATCATGCACACATACTAACAAAGTCACACATGCACTGTCACACAATCACTATCATGCACACATACTAACAAAGTCACACATGCACTGTCACACAATCACTATCATGCACACATACTAACAAAGTCACACATGCACTGTCACACAATCACTATCATGCACACATACTAACAAAGTCACACATGTACTGTCACACAATCACTATCATGCACACATACTAACAAAGTCACACATGTACTGTCACACAATCACTATCATGCACACATACTAACAAAGTCACACATACACTGTCACACAATCACTATCATGCACAGATACTAACAAAGTCACACACACAGTCACATAATCACTATCATGCACACATACTAACAAAGTCACACATGCACTGTCACATAATCACTATCATGCACTGTCACATAATCACTATCATGCACACATACTAAAGTCACACATGCACTGTCACATAATCACTATCATGCACACATACTAACAAAGTCACACACACAGTCACATAATCACCATCATGCACACATACTAACAAAGTCACACATGTACTGTCACACAATCACTATCATGCATACATACTAACAGTCACATGCACTGTCACACAATCACTATCATGCATACATACTAACAGTCACACATGCACTGTCACACAATCACTATCATGCACACATACTAACAAAGTCACACATGTACTGTCACACAATCACTATCATGCACACATACTAACAAAGTCACACACACAGTCACATAATCACTATCATGCACACATACTAACAAAGTCACACATGCACTGTCACACAATCACTATCATGCACACATACTAACAAAGTCACACATGCACTGTCACACAATCACCATCATGCACACATACTAACAAAGTCACACATGCACTGTCACACAATCACTATCATGCACACATACTAACAAAGTCACACATGTACTGTCACACAATCACTATCATGCACACATACTAACAAAGTCACAAACGCACTGTCACATAATCACTATCATGCACACATACTACCAAAGTCACACATGCACTGTCACTGAATCACTATCATGCACACATACTAACAAAGTCACATGTACTGTCACACAATCACTATCATGCACACATACTAACAGTCACACATGCACTGTCACACAATCACTATCATGCACACATACTAACAAAATCACACATGCACTGTCACATAATCACTATCATGCACACATACTACCAAAGTCACACATGCACTGTCACATTATCACTATCATGCACACATACTAAGTCACACATGTACTGTCACACAATCACTATCATGCATACATACTAACAAAGTCATACATGCACTGTCACATAATCACTATCATGCACACATACTAACAAAGTCACACACACAGTCACATAATCACTATCATGCACATATACTAACAAAGTCACACATGTACTGTCACATAATCACTATCATGCACACATACTAACAAAATCACACATGCACTGTCACACAATCACTATCATGCACACATACTAACAAAGTCACACATGTACTGTCACATAATCACTATCATGCACACATACTAACAAAGTCACACATGTACTGTCACACAATCACTATCATGCACACATACTAACAAAATCACACATGCACTGTCACATAATCACTATCATGCACACATACTAACAAAGTCACACATGTACTGTCACATAATCACTATCATGCACACATACTAACAAAGTCACACATGCACTGTCACATAATCACTATCATGCACACATACTAACAAAGTCATACATGCACTGTCACATAATCACTATCATGCACACATACTAACAAAGTCATACATGCACTGTCACACAATCACTATCATGCACACATACTAACAGTCACACATGCACTCTCACACAATCACTATCATGCACACATACTAACAGTCACACATGCACTCTCACACAATCACTATCATGCACACATACTAACAAAGTCACACACACAGTCACATAATCACTATCATGCACACATACTAACAAAGTCACACATGCACTGTCACACAATCACTATCATGCACACATACTAACAAAATCACACATGCACTGTCAAATAATCACTATCATGCACACATACTAACAAAGTCACACATGCACTGTCACACAATCACTATCATGCATACATACTAACAAAGTCACACATGCACTGTCACACAATCACTACCATGCACACATACTACCAAAGTCACACATGCACTCTCACATAATCACTAACAAAATCACACATGCACTGTCACATAATCACTATCATACTCACATACTAACAGTCACACATGCACTGTCACACAATCACTATCATGCACACATACTAACAAAATCATACATGCAATGTCACATAATCACTATCATGCACACATACTAACAAAGTCACACACACAGTCACATAATCACTATCATGCACACATACTAACAAAGTCACACATGCACTGTCACACAATCACTATCATGCACACATACTAACAAAATCACACATGCACTGTCACATAATCACTATCATGCACACATACTAACAAAGTCATACATGCACTGTCACATAATCACTATCATGCACACATACTAACAAAGTCACACACACAGTCACATAATCACTATCATGCACACATACTAACAAAGTCACACATGCACTGTCACACAATCACTATCATGCACACATACTAACAAAATCACACATGCACTGTCACATAATCGCTATCATGCACACATACTAACAAAGTCACACATGCACTGTCACACAATCACTATCATGCACACATACTAACAAAGTCACACATGCACTGTCACATAATCACTATCATGCACACATACTAACAAAGTCACACATGCACTGTCACACAATCACTATCATGCACACATACTAACAAAGTAACACACACACACACAGTCACACAATCACTATCATGCACACATACTAACAGTCACACACACATGCACTGTGACACAATCACTATCATGCACACATACTAACAAAGTCACACATGCACTGTCACATAATCACTATCATGCACACATACTAACAGTCACACATGCACTGTCACACAATCACTATCATGCACACATACTAACAGTCACACATGCACTGTCACACAATCACTATCATGCATACATACTAACAGTCACACATGCACTGTCACACAATCACTATCATGCACACATACTAACAAAGTCACACATGTACTGTCACACAATCACTATCATGCACACATACTAACAAAGTCACACATGTACTGTCACACAATCACTATCATGCACACATACTAACAAAGTCACACATGTACTCACACAATCACTACCATGCACACATACTAACAAAGTCACAAATGCACTGTCACATAATCAATATCATGCACACATACTAACAAAGTCACACATGCACTCTCACACAATCACTATCATGCACACATACTAACAAAGTCACAAATGCACTGTCACATAATCAATATCATGCACACATACTAAGTCACACAATCACTATCATGCACACATACTAAGTCACACATGTACTGTCACACAATCACTATCATGCACACATACTAAGTCACACATGTACTGTCACACAATCACTATCATGCACACATACTAAGTCACACATGTACTGTCACACAATCACTATCATGCACACATACTAAGTCACACATGTACTGTCACACAATCACTATCATGCACACATACTAACAAAGTCACAAATGCACTGTCACACAATCACTATCATGCATACATACTAACAGTCACATGCACTGTCACACAATCACTATCATGCACACATACTAACAAAGTCACAAATGCACTGTCACATAATCACTATCATGCACACATACTAACAAAGTCACAAATGCACTGTCACACAATCACTATCATGCACACATACTAACAAAGTCACACATGTACTGTCACATAATCACTATCATGCACACATACTAACAAAATCACACATGTACTGTCACATAATCACTATCATGCACACATACTAACAAAATCACACATGTACTGTCACACAATCACTATCATGCATACATACTAACAGTCACATGTACTGTCACATAATCACTATCATGCATACATACTAACAAAGTCACACATGCACTGTCACACAATCACTATCATGCACACATACTAACAGTCACACATGCACTGTCACATAATCACTATCATGCACACATACTACCAAAGTCACACATGCACTCTCACATAATCACTAACAAAATCACACATGCACTGTCACACAATCACTATCATGCACACATACTACCAAAGTCACACATGCACTCTCACATAATCACTAACAAAATCACACATGCACTGTCACACAATCACTATCATGCACACATACTAACAAAGTCACACATGCACTGTCACATAATCACTATCATGCACACATACTAACAAAGTCATACATGCACTCTCACATAATCACTAACAAAATCACACATGCACTGTCACACAATCACTATCATGCACACATACTAACAAAGTCACACATGCACTCTCACATAATCACTAACAAAATCACACATGCACTGTCACACAATCACTATCATGCACACATACTACCAAAGTCACACATGTACTGTCACATAATCACCATCATGCACACATACTAACAAAGTCACACATGCACTGTCACACAATCACTATCATGCACACATACTAACAAAGTCACACATGCACTGTCACACAATCACTATCATGCACACATACTAACAAAGTCATACATGCACTGTCACATAATCACTATCATGCACACATACTAACAGTCACATGTTCTGTCAAATAATCACTATGATGCATACATACTACCAAAGTCACACATGCACTCTCACATAATCACTAACAAAATCACACATGCACTCTCACATAATCACTAACAAAATCACACATGCACTCTCACACAATCACTATCATGCACACATATTAACAAAATCATACATGCAATGTCACATAATCACTATCATGCACACATACTAACAAAGTCACACATGCACTGTCACACAATCACTATCATGCACACATACTAACAAAATCACACATGCACTGTCACATAATCACTATCATGCACACATACTAACAGTCACACGTGCACTATCACACAATCACTATCATGCACACATACTAACAAAGTCACACACACAGTCACACAATCACTATCATGCACACATACTAACAAAGTCACACACACAGTCACACAATCACTATCATGCACACATACTAACAAAGTCACACATGCACTGTCACACAATCACTATCATGCACACATACTAACAAAGTCACACATGCACTGTCACATAATCACTATCATGCACACATACTAACAAAGTCACACATGCACTGTCACATAATCACTATCATGCACACATACTAACAGTCACACACACAGTCACACAATCACTATCATGCACACATACTAACAAAGTCACACATGCACTGTCACACAATCACTATCATGCACACATACTAACAAAGTCACACATGCACTGTCACACAATCACTATCATGCACACATACTAACAAAGTCACACACACAGTCACATAATCACTATCATGCACACATACTAACAGTCACACACACTGCACTGTGACACAATCACTATCATGCACACATACTAACAAAGTCACACATGCACTGTCACACAATCACTATCATGCACACATACTAACAAAGTCACATGTACTGTCACACAATCACTATCATGCACACATACTAACAAAGTCACACATGCACTGTCACACAATCACTATCATGCACACATACTAACAAAGTCACAATGCTACTGTCACACAATCACTATCATGCAACATACTAACAAAGTCACAAATGCACTGTCACACTAATCACTATCATGCACACATACTAACAAAGTCACAATGCACTGTCACATAATCACTATCATGCACACATACTAACAAAGTCACACACACAGTCACACAATCACTATCATGCACACATACTAACAAAGTCACAACATGCACTGTCACCATAATCACTATCATGCACACATACTACAAAGTCACAATGCTACTGTCACACTAATCACTATCATGCACACATACTAACAAAGTCACAAATGCACTGTCACATAATCACTATCATGCACACATACTAACAAGTCACACATGCTACTGTCACACTAATCACTATCATTGCACACATACTACAAAGTCACACCATGCACTGTCAACAATCACTATCATGCAACACTACTAACAAAGTCACACATGCACTGTCACAAATCACTATCATGCACACATACTAACAAAGTCATCACATGGCACTGTCACATAATCACTATCATGGCATACATACTAACAAAGTCACACATGCACTGTCACATAATCACTATCATGCACACATACTAACAAAGTCACACATGCACTGTCACATAATCACTATCATGCATACATACTAACAAAGTCACAAATGCACTGTCACATATCACTATCATGCACACATACTAACAAAGTCACACATGCACTGTCACACAATCACTATCATGCACTACATACTAACAAAGTCACACATGCACTGTCACATAATCACTATCATGCACACATACTAACAAAGTCACAAATGCACTGTCACACAATCACTATCATGCACACATACTAACAAAGTCACACATGCACTATCACACAATCACTATCATGCACACATACTAACAAAGTCACACATGCACTGTCACATAATCACTATCATGCACACATACTAACAAAGTCACACATGCACTGTCACACAATCACTATCATGCACACATACTAACAAAGTCACAAATGCACTGTCACATAATCACTATCATGCACACATACTAACAAAGTCACACATGCACTGTCACATAATCACTATCATGCACACATACTAACAAAGTCACACATGTACTGTCACACAATCACTATCATGCACACATACTAACAAAGTCACAAACGCACTGTCACATAATCACTATCATGCACACATACTACCAAAGTCACACATGCACTGTCACTGAATCACTATCATGCACACATACTAACAAAGTCACATGTACTGTCACACAATCACTATCATGCACACATACTAACAGTCACACATGCACTGTCACACAATCACTATCATGCACACATACTAACAAAATCACACATGCACTGTCACATAATCACTATCATGCACACATACTACCAAAGTCACACATGCACTGTCACATTATCACTATCATGCACACATACTAAGTCACACATGTACTGTCACACAATCACTATCATGCATACATACTAACAAAGTCATACATGCACTGTCACATAATCACTATCATGCACACATACTAACAAAGTCACACACACAGTCACATAATCACTATCATGCACATATACTAACAAAGTCACACATGTACTGTCACATAATCACTATCATGCACACATACTAACAAAGTCACACATGCACTGTCACACAATCACTATCATGCACACATACTAACAAAGTCACACATGTACTGTCACATAATCACTATCATGCACACATACTAACAAAGTCACACATGTACTGTCACACAATCACTATCATGCACACATACTAACAAAGTCACACATGCACTGTCACACAATCACTATCATGCACACATACTAACAAAGTCACACATGTACTGTCACATAATCACTATCATGCACACATACTAACAAAGTCACACATGCACTGTCACATAATCACTATCATGCACACATACTAACAAAGTCATACATGCACTGTCACATAATCACTATCATGCACACATACTAACAAAGTCACACATGCACTGTCACACAATCACTATCATGCACACATACTAACAGTCACACATGCACTCTCACACAATCACTATCATGCACACATACTAAAAGTCACACATGCACTGTCACACAATCACTATCATGCACACATACTAACAAAGTCACACACACAGTCACATAATCACTATCATGCACACATACTAACAAAGTCACACATGCACTGTCACACAATCACTATCATGCACACATACTAACAAAATCACACATGCACTGTCAAATAATCACTATCATGCACACATACTAACAAAGTCACACATGCACTGTCACACAATCACTATCATGCATACATACTAACAAAGTCACACATGCACTGTCACACAATCACTACCATGCACACATACTACCAAAGTCACACATGCACTCTCACATAATCACTAACAAAATCACACATGCACTGTCCACATAATCACTATCATACTCACATACTAACAGTCACACATGCACTGTCACACAATCACTATCATGCACACATACTAACAAAATCATACATGCAATGTCACATAATCACTATCATGCACACATACTAACAAAGTCACACACACAGTCACATAATCACTATCATGCACACATACTAACAAAGTCACACATGCACTGTCACACAATCACTATCATGCACACATACTAACAAAATCACACATGCACTGTCACATAATCACTATCATGCACACATACTAACAAAGTCATACATGCACTGTCACATAATCACTATCATGCACACATACTAACAAAGTCACACACACAGTCACATAATCACTATCATGCACACATACTAACAAAGTCACACATGCACTGTCACACAATCACTATCATGCACACATACTAACAAAATCACACATGCACTGTCACATAATCGCTATCATGCACACATACTAACAAAGTCACACATGCACTGTCACACAATCACTATCATGCACACATACTAACAAAGTCACACATGCACTGTCACATAATCACTATCATGCACACATACTAACAAAGTCACACATGCACTGTCACACAATCACTATCATGCACACATACTAACAAAGTAACACACACACACACAGTCACACAATCACTATCATGCACACATACTAACAGTCACACACACATGCACTGTGACACAATCACTATCATGCACACATACTAACAAAGTCACACATGCACTGTCACATAATCACTATCATGCACACATACTAACAGTCACACATGCACTGTCACACAATCACTATCATGCACACATACTAACAGTCACACATGCACTGTCACACAATCACTATCATGCATACATACTAACAGTCACACATGCACTGTCACACAATCACTATCATGCACACATACTAACAAAGTCACACATGTACTGTCACACAATCACTATCATGCACACATACTAACAAAGTCACACATGTACTGTCACACAATCACTATCATGCACACATACTAACAAAGTCACACATGTACTCACACAATCACTACCATGCACACATACTAACAAAGTCACAAATGCACTGTCACATAATCACTATCATGCACACATACTAACAGTCACACATGCACTCTCACACAATCACTATCATGCACACATACTAACAAAGTCACAAATGCACTGTCACATAATCAATATCATGCACACATACTAAGTCACACAATCACTATCATGCACACATACTAAGTCACACATGTACTGTCACACAATCACTATCATGCACACATACTAAGTCACACATGTACTGTCACACAATCACTATCATGCACACATACTAAGTCACACATGTACTGTCACACAATCACTATCATGCACACATACTAAGTCACACATGTACTGTCACACAATCACTATCATGCACACATACTAACAAAGTCACAAATGCACTGTCACACAATCACTATCATGCATACATACTAACAGTCACATGCACTGTCACACAATCACTATCATGCACACATACTAACAAAGTCACAAATGCACTGTCACATAATCACTATCATGCACACATACTAACAAAGTCACAAATGCACTGTCACACAATCACTATCATGCACACATACTAACAAAGTCACACATGTACTGTCACATAATCACTATCATGCACACATACTAACAAAGTCACACATGTACTGTCACATAATCACTATCATGCACACATACTAACAAAATCACACATGTACTGTCACACAATCACTATCATGCATACATACTAACAGTCACATGTACTGTCACATAATCACTATCATGCATACATACTAACAAAGTCACACATGCACTGTCACACAATCACTATCATGCACACATACTAACAGTCACACATGCACTGTCACATAATCACTATCATGCACACATACTACCAAAGTCACACATGCACTCTCACATAATCACTAACAAAATCACACATGCACTGTCACACAATCACTATCATGCACACATACTACCAAAGTCACACATGCACTCTCACATAATCACTAACAAAATCACACATGCACTGTCACACAATCACTATCATGCACACATACTACCAAAGTCACACATGCACTGTCACATAATCACTATCATGCACACATACTAACAAAGTCATACATGCACTCTCACATAATCACTAACAAAATCACACATGCACTGTCACACAATCACTATCATGCACACATACTAACAAAGTCACACATGCACTCTCACATAATCACTAACAAAATCACACATGCACTGTCACACAATCACTATCATGCACACATACTACCAAAGTCACACATGTACTGTCACATAATCACCATCATGCACACATACTAACAAAGTCACACATGCACTGTCACACAATCACTATCATGCACACATACTAACAAAGTCACACATGCACTGTCACACAATCACTATCATGCACACATACTAACAAAGTCATACATGCACTGTCACATAATCACTATCATGCACACATACTAACAGTCACATGTTCTGTCAAATAATCACTATGATGCATACATACTACCAAAGTCACACATGCACTCTCACATAATCACTAACAAAATCACACATGCACTCTCACATAATCACTAACAAAATCACACATGCACTCTCACACAATCACTATCATGCACACATACTAACAAAATCATACATGCAATGTCACATAATCACTATCATGCACACATACTAACAAAGTCACACATGCACTGTCACACAATCACTATCATGCACACATACTAACAAAATCACACATGCACTGTCACATAATCACTATCATGCACACATACTAACAGTCACACGTGCACTATCACACAATCACTATCATGCACACATACTAACAAAGTCACACACACAGTCACACAATCACTATCATGCACACATACTAACAAAGTCACACACACAGTCACACAATCACTATCATGCACACATACTAACAAAGTCACACATGCACTGTCACACAATCACTATCATGCACACATACTAACAAAGTCACACATGCACTGTCACATAATCACTATCATGCACACATACTAACAAAGTCATACATGCACTGTCACATAATCACTATCATGCACACATACTAACAGTCACACACACAGTCACACAATCACTATCATGCACACATACTAACAAAGTCACACACACAGTCACACAATCACTATCATGCACACATACTAACAAAGTCACACATGCACTGTCACACAATCACTATCATGCACACATACTAACAAAGTCACACACACAGTCACATAATCACTATCATGCACACATACTAACAGTCACACACACATGCACTGTGACACAATCACTATCATGCACACATACTAACAAAGTCACACATGCACTGTCACACAATCACTATCATGCACACATACTAACAAAGTCACATGTACTGTCACACAATCACTATCATGCACACATACTAACAAAGTCACACATGCACTGTCACACAATCACTATCATGCACACATACTAACAAAGTCACATGTACTGTCACACAATCACTATCATGCACACATACTAACAAAGTCACAAATGCACTGTCACATAATCACTATCATGCACACATACTAACAAAGTCACATGTACTGTCACACAATCACTATCATGCACACATACTAACAAAGTCACACACACAGTCACATAATCACTATCATGCACACATACTAACAAAATCACACATGCACTGTCACACAATCACTACCATGCACACATACTAACAAAGTCACAAATGCACTGTCACATAATCACTATCATGCACACATACTAACAAAGTCACACACACAGTCACATAATCACTATCATGCACACATACTAAGTCACACATGTACTGTCACACAATCACTATCATGCACACATACTAAGTCACACATGTACTGTCACACAATCACTATCATGCACACATACTAACAAAGTCACAAATGCACTGTCACAATCACTATCATGCACACATACTAACAAAGTCACACATGCACTGTCACATAATCACTATCATGCACACATACTAACAAAGTCACACATGCACTGTCACATAATCACTATCATGCATACATACTAACAAAGTCACAAATGCACTGTCACAATCACTATCATGCACACATACTAACAAAGTCACACATGCACTGTCACATAATCACTATCATGCATACATACTAACAAAGTCACACATGCACTGTCACATAATCACTATCATGCACACATACTAACAAAGTCACAAATGCACTGTCACAATCACTATCATGCACACATACTAACAAAGTCACACATGCACTATCACACAATCACTATCATGCACACATACTAACAAAGTCACACATGCACTGTCACATAATCACCATCATGCACACATACTAACAGTCACATGCACTGTCACACAATCACTATCATGCATACATACTAACAGTCACACATGCACTGTCACACAATCACTATCATGCACACATACTAACAAAGTCACAAATGCACTGTCACATAATCACTATCATGCACACATACTAACAAAATCACTCATGTACTGTCACATAATCACTATCATGCATACATACTAACAGTCACACATGCACTGTCACACAATCACTATCATGCACACATACTAACAGTCACACATGCACTGTCACACAATCACTATCATGCACACATACTACCAAAGTCACACATGCACTCTCACATAATCACTATCATGCACACATACTAAGTCACACATGTACTGTCACACAATCACTATCATGCACACATACTAACAAAGTCACACATGCACTGTCACATAATCACTATCATGCACACATACTAACAAAGTCACAAATGCACTGTCACATAATCAATATCATGCACACATACTAACAAAGTCACACATGTACTGTCACACAATCACTATCATGCACACATACTAACAAAGTCACAAATGCACTGTCACATAATCAATATCATGCACACATACTAACAAAGTCACACATGCACTGTCACATAATCACTATCATGCACACATACTAACAAAGTCACACATGCACTGTCACATAATCACTATCATGCACACATACTAACAAAGTCACACATGCACTGTCACATAATCACTATCATGCACACATACTAAAGTCACAAATGCACTGTCACATAATCACTATCATGCACACATACTAACAAAGTCACAAATGCACTGTCACATAATCAATATCATGCACACATACTAACAAAGTCACACATGTACTGTCACACAATCACTATCATGCACACATACTAACAAAGTCACACATGTACTGTCACACAATCACTATCATGCACACATACTAACAAAGTCACACATGTACTGTCACACAATCACTATCATGCATACATACTAACAAAGTCACACATGTACTGTCACACAATCACTATCATGCACACATACTAAGTCACACATGCACTGTCACACAATCACTATCATGCACACATACTAACAAAATCACACATGCACTGTCACATAATCACTATCATGCACACATACTAACAAAGTCACACATGCACTGTCACATAATCACTATCATGCACACATACTAACAAAGTCATACATGCACTGTCACATAATCACTATCATGCACACATACTAACAAAGTCACACATGCACTGTCACATAATCACTATCATGCACACATACTAACAGTCACACATGCACTCTCACACAATCACTATCATGCACACATACTAACAAAGTCACACGTGCACTGTCACACAATCACCATCATGCACACATACTAACAAAGTCACACATGTACTGTCACACAATCACTATCATGCACACATACTAACAAAGTCATACATGTACTGTCACACAATCACTATCATGCACACATACTAACAAAGTCATACATGTACTGTCACACAATCACTATCATGCACACATACTAACAAAGTCATACATGTACTGTCACACAATCACTATCATGCACACATACTAACAAAGTCATACATGTACTGTCACACAATCACTATCATGCACACATACTAACAAAGTAACACACACACACAGTCACACAATCACTATCATGCACACATACTAACAGTCACACACACATGCACTGTGACACAATCACTATCATGCACACATACTAACAAAGTCACACATGCACTGTCACATAATCACTATCATGCACACATACTAACAAAGTCACACGTGCACTGTCACACAATCACCATCATGCACACATACTAACAAAGTCATACATGCACTGTCACACAATCACTATCATGCACACATACTAACAAAGTCACACATGAACTGTCACACAATCACTATCATGCACACATACTAACAAAGTCACACACACAGTCACATAATCACTATCATGCACACATACTAAGTCACACATGCACTGTCACACATGCACTCTCACATAATCACTATCATGCACACATACTAAGTCACACATGTACTGTCACACAATCACTATCATGCACACATACTAAGTCACACATGTACTGTCACACAATCACTATCATGCATACATACTAACAGTCACACATGCACTGTCACACAATCACTATCATGCATACATACTAACAGTCACATGCACTGTCACACAATCACTATCATGCACACATACTAACAAAGTCACACATGCACTGTCACATAATCACTATCATGCATACATACTAACAGTCACATGCACTGTCACACAATCACTATCATGCATACATACTAACAGTCACACATGCACTGTCACACAATCACTATCATGCACACATACTAACAAAGTCACACATGTACTGTCACACAATCACTATCATGCACACATACTAACAAAATCACACACACAGTCACATAATCACTATCATGCACACATACTAACAAAATCACACATGCACTGTCACATAATCACTATCATGCACACATACTAACAAAGTCACACATGCACTGTCACATAATCACTATCATGCACACATACTAACAAAGTCACACATGCACTGTCACACAATCACTATCATGCACACATACTAACAGTCACACATGCACTATCACACAATCACTATCATGCACACATACTAACAAAATCACACATGTACTGTCACACAATCACTATCATGCATACATACTAACAGTCACACATGCACTCTCACATAATCACTATCATGCACACACACTAACAAAGTCACACATGTACTGTCACACAATCACTATCATGCACACATACTAACAAAGTCACAAATGCACTGTCACATAATCACTATCATGCACACATACTAACAAAATCACTCATGTACTGTCACATAATCACTATCATGCACACATACTAACAAAATCACACATGCACTGTCACACAATCACTATCATGCATACATACTAACAGTCACACATGCACTGTCACACAATCACTATCATGCACACATACTAACAGTCACACATGCACTGTCACACAATCACTATCATGCACACATACTAACAAAATCACACATGTACTGTCACACAATCACTATCATGCATACATACTAACAGTCACACATGCACTGTCACACAATCACTATCATGCACACATACTAACAGTCACACATGCACTGTCACACAATCACTATCATGCACACATACTACCAAAGTCACACATGCACTCTCACATAATCACTATCATGCACACATACTAAGTCACACATGTACTGTCACACAATCACTATCATGCACACATACTAACAAAGTCACACATGTACTGTCACACAATCACTATCATGCACACATACTAACAAAGTCACACATGCACTGTCACACAATCACTATCATGCACACATACTAACACAGTCACACATGTACTGTCACACAATCACTATCATGCACACATACTAACAAAGTCACACATGCACTGTCACACAATCACTATCATGCACAGATACTAACAAAGTCACACACACAGTCACATAATCACCATCATGCACACATACTAAAAGTCACACATGCACTGTCACATAATCACTATCATGCACACATACTAACAAAGTCACACATGCACTGTCACATAATCACTATCATGCACACATACTAACTAAGTCACAAATGCACTGTCACACAATCACTATCATGCACACATACTAACAAAGTCACAAATGCACTGTCACACAATCACTATCATGCACACATACTAACAAAGTCACAAATGCACTGTCACACAATCACTATCATGCACACATACTAACAAAGTCACAAATGCACTGTCACATAATCACTATCATGCACACAAACTAACAAAGTCACACATGAACTGTCACACAATCACTATCATGCACACATACTAACAAAGTCACAAATGCACTGTCACACAATCACTATCATGCACACATACTAACAAAGTCACAAATGCACTGTCACACAATCACTATCATGCACACAAACTAACAAAGTCACACATGAACTGTCACACAATCACTATCATGCACACATACTAACAAAGTCACACATGCACTGTCACATAATCACTATCATGCATACATACTAACAAAGTCACACACACAGTCACATAATCACTATCATGCACACATACTAACAAAGTCACACATGCACTGTCACACAATCACTATCATGCACACATACTAACAAAGTCACAAATGCACTGTCACATAATCACTATCATGCACACATACTAACAGTCACACATGCACTGTCACATAATCACTATCATGCATACATACTAACAGTCACACATGCACTCTCACATAATCACTATCATGCACACATACTAACAAAATCACACATGCACTGTCACACAATCACTATCATGCACACATACTAACAAAGTCACACATGCACTGTCACATAATCACTATCATGCACACATACTAACAAAAAAACACATGCACTGTCACATAATCACTATCATGCACACATACTAACAGTCACACATGCACTATCACACAATCACTATCATGCACACATACTAACAGTCACACATGCACTATCACACAATCACTATCATGCACACATACTAACAGTCACACATGCACTGTCGCACAATCACTATCATGCACACATACTAACAGTCACACATGCACTATCACACAATCACTATCATGCACACATACTAACAGTCACACATGCACTGTCGCACACTCATAATCACTATCAAACACACACATACTCTCACACAATCACTATCATAAACACATACTAACAGTCACACACACTCACACAATCTACTACAATCAAACACACACATACTCTCACACAATCTACACGCACACATACTAAGGCATACACACATGCACTCTAACAATTATCATGCACACATACTAACAGTCACACACACACACACTCTCACATAATCAATATTATTAACACATACTAACACACACACTCACATAAATCACTATCAATGCTCACATACTAACAGTCACACACACATGCACTCTCACATAATCACTATTATACAAACATACTAAGTCACACACACTCACATAAATCACTATCAATGCTCACATACTAACAGTCATACACACATGCACTCTCACATAATCACTATCATGCACACATACTAACAGTCACACATGCACTGTCACACAATCACTATCATGCACACATACTAACAAAATCACACATGCACTGTCACACAATCACTATCATGCATACATACTAACAGTCACACATGCACTGTCACACAATCACTATCATGCACACATACTAACAGTCACACATGCACTGTCACACAATCACTATCATGCACACATACTACCAAAGTCACACATGCACTCTCACATAATCACTATCATGCACACATACTAAGTCACACATGTACTGTCACACAATCACTATCATGCACACATACTAACAAAGTCACACATGTACTGTCACACAATCACTATCATGCACACATACTAACAAAGTCACACATGCACTGTCACACAATCACTATCATGCACAGATACTAACAAAGTCACACACACAGTCACATAATCACTATCATGCACACAAACTAACAAAGTCACACATGTACTGTCACACAATCACTATCATGCATACATACTAACAGTCACATGCACTGTCACACAATCACTATCATGCACACATACTAACAGTCACACATGCACTGTCACACAATCACTATCATGCACACATACTAACAAAGTCACAAATGCACTGTCACACAATCACTATCATGCACACATACTAACAAAGTCACAAATGCACTGTCACATAATCACTATCATGCACACAAACTAACAAAGTCACACATGAACTGTCACACAATCACTATCATGCACACATACTAACAAAGTCACAAATGCACTGTCACATAATCACTATCATGCACACATACTACCAAAGTCACACATGCACTGTCACACAATCACTATCATGCACACATACTACCAAAGTCACACATGCACTCTCACATAATCACTATCATGCACACATACTAACAAAGTCATACATGCACTGTCACACAATCACTATCATGCACACATACTAACAAAGTCACACATGCACTGTCACACAATCACTATCATGCACACATACTAACAAAATCACACATGCAATGTCACATAATCACTATCATGCACACATACTAACAGTCACACATGCACTATCACACAATCACTATCATGCACACATACTAACAGTCACACATGCACTATCACACAATCACTATCATGCACACATACTAACAGTCACACATGCACTGTCACACAATCACTATCATGCACACATACTAACAGTCACACATGCACTGTCACATAATCACTATCATGCACACATACTAACAAAGTCATACATGCACTGTCACACAATCACTATCATGCACACATACTAACAGTCACACATGCACTGTCACACAATCACTATCATGCACACATACTAACAGTCACACATGCACTGTCGCACAATCACTATCATGCACACATACTAACAAAGTCACACATGCACTGTCGCACACTCATATAATCACTATCAAACACACACATACTCTCACACAATCACTATCATAAACACATACTAACAGTCACACACACTCACACAATCTACTACAATCAAACACACACATACTATCACACAATCTACACGCACACATACTAAGGCATACACACATGCACTCTAACAATTATCATGCACACATACTAACAGTCACACACACACACTCTCACATAATCAATATTATTAACACATACTAACACACACACTCACATAAATCACTATCAATGCTCACATACTAACAGTCATACACACATGCACTCTCACATAATCACTATTATACAAACATACTAAGTCACACACACTCACATAAATCACTATCAATGCTCACATACTAACAGTCATACACACATGCACTCTCACATAATCATTATTATACAAACATACTAAGTCACACACACTCACATAAATCACTATCAATGCTCACATACTAACAGTCATACACACATGCACTCTCACATAATCACTATTATACAAACATACTAAGTCACACACACTCACATAAATCACTATCAATGCTCACATACTAACAGTCACACACACATGCACTCTCACACAATCACTATTATACAAACATACTAAGTCACACACACTCACATAAATTACTATCAATGCTCACATACTAACAGTCATACACACATGCACTCTCACATAATCACTATCATGCACACATACTAAGTCACACACACTCACATAAATCAATATCAATGCGCACATACTAAGTCATACACACATGCAATCTTACATAATCACTATCATGCACACATACTAACAGTCACACACACATGCACTCTCACATAATCACTATCATGCACACATACTAAGTCACACACACATGCACTCTCACATAATCACTATCATGCACACATACTAAGTCACACACACATGCACTCTCACATAATCACTATCATGCACACAAACTAAGTCACACACGCACTCTCACATAGTATCTGTGCATGATAGTGATTATGTGTGAGTGCGTGTGACTGTTAGTATGTGTGCATGATAGTGATTATGTGAGTGCATGTGTGCATGATAGTGATTAACAGACACACACACTCACAAATAATGAGTAACAGAAAAAAAAAAAAAAAAACTGCTGGAATATCCCTCTTAATCTATTTTAAAGGGAATAAACACAAATAGCAAAGTGTAAAAATAACTCAATATTATAGAAAAATTCCAAATTCAGTGTAGTTCAACAGAACTCCCGCTCCCTTTCCCTCCCTATTCCTTTACTTCCCTCCCCATCTTCCCCTCCCTATCCCTTTATCCCCCGCTCTACCCCTCCCTTCCCCCCTCCCCTAATATATATAGAAAATGGGAAAGAATCTGGTTACTCCATCGTTCCTCCATCAAGTCACCTGGAAAAACATGTGTGTGAATCTATGTAGAAAAAGAAAATGTATGCTTACCTGATAAATGTATTTCTTTTTTGACAAGATGAGTCCACGGATCATCTTAATTACTAATGGGATATTTACCTCCTGGTCAGCAGGAGGAGGCAAAGAGCACCACAGCAAAGCTGTTAAATAGCTCCTCCCCTCCCTCCCACTCCAGTTATTCGACCGAAGTTAGGTAGAGAAAGGAAAAGCCAAGGTGCAGAGGTGACTGAAGTTTATAATAATTTACAACCTGTCTTACAAGAACAGGGCGGGCCGTGGACTCATCGTGTCAAAAAAGAAATTAATTTATCAGGTAAGCATAAATTTTCTTTTCTTTTTTAAGACACGATGAGTCCACAGATCATCTTAATTACTAACGGGATCCAATACCCAAGCTAGAGTACACAGATGATACGGGAGGGACAAGACAGGGAACCTAAACAGAAGGAACCACCGCAAAAAAAAATGGCCTCCGCGGAGACAAAATAATCAAATTTGTAAAACTTTGAAAAAGTGTGAAGAGGACCAAGTTGCAGCCTTGCAAATCTGTTCCACAGAAGCTTCATTTTTGAATGCCCATGAGGAAGCAACAGCCCTAGTGGATTGAGCCGTAACTCTCGGGATGCTGCTGTCCAGCAGTCTCATATGCAAAACGTATGATACTCTTCAGCCAAAAAGAAAGAAGTAGCCATAGCTTTCTGTCCCTTGCGTTTTCCTGAGAAAACCACAAACAAAGAAGAAGACTGACGAAAGTCCTTAGTCGCCTGCAGGAAAAACTTTAAAAAGCACGGACCACGTCCAAATTGTGCAGAAGGAGGATTAGGACACAAAGAAGGAACAACAACCTCCTGATTAATGTTTCGATTAGAAACTACTTTAGGAAGAAATCCTAATTTAGTACGTAAAACTACCTTATCTGATGGAAAATAAGGTAAGGAGACTAACTAATGTCGAGAGCTCTGACACTCTCCGAGCGGAAGAAAGCGCAACAAGAAACAAAACTTTCCAAGATAATAACATAATATCTAAGGAATGCATAGGATCAAACGGAGCCCCTTGAAGAACTTTGAAAACTAAATTAAGACTCCATGGAGGAGAAACTGGTTTGAACACCGCCAGTGGAGACTCCAGAACCTTTGTGAAGATTCTGGAAGTTGTGGCCAGACCGAAAGGAAGAACCACGAACTGGAAGTGTTTGTCTAGAAAGGCAAATCTTAAGAACTTGTGATGATCCCTGTGGATAGGAACCTGTATATATGCGTCGTTTAAATCCACAGTTGTCATAAATTCACCCTCCTGGATCAATGGAAGAATGGTACAAATAGTTTCCATCTCGAAAAACGGAACCCTGAGAAATTTGTTTAGACTCTTGAGGTCTAAAATGGGTCTGAAGGTTCCGTCCTTTTTGGGAACCACGAACAGATAATGATCACAAAACCAAACTTTATTGAGGAGAACTTGCCCCCTTACGGGTCGGGTGCACCCCCCTCATGTTGTGTCAGCAGCAAGTTTCTTAAACTGATTTCCCCTATTCTAAGTCCGATAGGGTCTCCGTGCTTGGTAGGAGGAATAAAAGAATTTCCCTTTCCACTATATTACATTAAAGGAGCCTACTCACTTAAAGGCCTTTTTCCTATTCCAGTGAGAGAGGTGTCTGTCCATAAAAACTGACAACGCAACAAGCCATTACGACGTCGCACTGGAAACAGTAGTCACACCAACCGCAGGTTGACAATGTAGACCTAACTATTAATCATAGGGTCCGTCAGCTGCATAGAGTCCTGAAGGAACTACTATCCTTTGTGTTAAACTCTAGACCAACGAGGGGATTCTATTTTCCCCTGGGGGGGGGGGGGCGACGACCTTATAACCCTATCTGGTACAGGAATACTTCCACCATGACGGGTCCATCATAATATTAGAAAAACCTACTGGTGTCGGAGCCACCCAGAGAAGCTATAACTTCCTCAAGAAGCTCCTGATCAGGTAAAGGTATTTACCTCATTCGAGACTGAGAATTCCTTGTTGCAGGTTAGAAAACATTCAAAATAACCACCACTGAGTCAATCACACTATTCAGTGAAGAAGACCTCCTGCACACTTTCTCACAGCGTCTGGAAAAAAAATAGATGTATTAAAAGCAGGGCAACTCCATATGGGCTTTTTGTAACACCTTAGGAGAAATGTGTTGTATATTTGACCATTGTTACTAGGCTCCTAAGCAGTATCTGCCTAAAAGAAGAATGATTGGAACAATTCTATCCTCATCACCTAAAGATTTCTCAATAAATGATAAACAGAAGTGGATTGGTAGAGCCACATTGGAACCCAAGCCTAAAACAAGAGACCTCTAGCAGGGCCTCTTAGACCACCGTGAATTGTAAAGGATGAATACACAAACAGCTGGATTCTTTAACAAAATTAGCACATAAGAAATGTTACTGTCTCTTTAAATTTTAAAAAGTAACTATTTCTGTGTGCAGCGGTAAGCAAAATTAGCATGCAAACATTGCAGAATTTATCAGAAATGTTAATTCTTTTTTCACATATATCGCCATGACATTAAAGAAGTGATGTCTTGTGCAGTTATTCCAGGTGGGAATTGTGAGGAACCGCAGGGCACTGCATGTAATCAATCTGCCTCACCTATGGTAGAATAATTAAAGAAGAAGCGATATCTTGCGCAGCAACTCCAGATGGAATTTGCGGGGAACCGCAGGGCACTGCATGTGTGTTATCAAATGTAACGTACACTTAATCAATCTGACCTCACATATGGCAGAATAACTGATAAAGACTTAACCTGTTAATAAAAATCAACATATAGCAAGCGTTACTGTCTCTTTAAATGTTAAAGAGTCACTTCTTTATTTTTACGATGTCAGAAATGATTGAATAAGTATGAGAGGAATTTTGATATTGCCTAACTCTCTAACACCTCAGCATGACCCAGCTGAGGCATCAGACAGCCTCTCTACACCAATCCTGCCCTTGCTATAGCACTGTCTTAAGAGCAAGAACTGCGACAAGCATTGCTCCGTTTCTTCCGATAACCGGAAGTGAATGATAGGGAGGAAGTGCCCTCTGTAAGGCCCACCTTCTAAACTTAAATTCCTCCACTCCTTGCGATTTTCAGAAGTGTAAGGAGGAAGGAGTGTAAAACCTTGGCGCCCTTTATAAGCTCCGCCCCTCGTGGGCGTTTCACAAGCCATCTCCCGGTCGCCATTGTTTAAACAAAGGCGCCGGGAGTAACAAGATAAAATTTGTCAACTTGAAATAAAAGCTGCTCAGTCTGCTATCTCTAAGTATAACAACCAGGAGCAAGAGAACAGACTAAACAGCTTCAGCTCCAACAGATGTTCAGTCCGATAGGTCTATATGACAGAGAAACCCTTTATAGCACGTACTCTGACACACTCAATTGAATCTCACGGTCGGCTCTATTAATAAATGAGACCGCCAGGAGATGAGACACGTCACCCAGTGCCTGCGTTCTAGCTGCCATAACGTCTCCTGATAGACTAGGAGAATCTGAGCCCAAGTTCAATGAGGTCTAAATTAATAAAGTGCCCAAACTTAAGTCAGCACTTACCTCATCTTCTGCCTGGCAGTTCCAAGGTTTAGGAGGTCCTCTCCCTCCCATGGGCCTGTAAATAAATGAAAATCCTGAATAAAATCCCTCAGATTTTCTTGGTAAGGGAAGCAATAATATGGGAGACGCAGTGAGAATTATGTCCCACAAGTCCCCATTGCTTTAAAGCCACCAAAGCTCTACTAAAGAGACTGATATGGACTACGGCTACACCCTAGAACAAAGCAGCACAATCTTGTACTACTTTAAAAATAAACTCTTGATTGAAGAATCTTTTTTAACACCTCACTTTACCTCTTCCTATCACTAACGTAGGCAAAGAGAATGACTGGAGTGGGAGGGAAGGGAGGGGCTATTTAACAGCTTTGCTGTGGTGCTCTTTGCCTCCTCCTGCTGACCAGGAGGTGAATATCCCATTACTAATTAAGATGATCCGTGGACTCATTGTGTCTTAAAAAATAAAGTTGTTTTGCGTTAGAAGGGCTAGAGACAGGCTAGGCCAGTGCCCTGCAGAGAAGTCTTACTGTGACATCCTTACCTTGATTCTGCCGCCAGAAGCTCATCATAATGAGATGATCGCTGGTCGTCATCCTGCCTGTAGCGAATCACTGTGGCCAAGCCTTTGCTCACCAGAGCTTCTGCAATGTTTCTAAAACAGAGGATAAAATAAAATCAACAACTAGATTATTATTATTTTTTTTTTAATTAAAAACATTTTTGTAAGGAAGAAAAAAATATCAGTCATCTTTAATTTCTATAAAGTCAAAACATACGATTCTAACCAGATTATGTGTCATTTAACAATTAAATGGCTTCCAGGACATGTCTAGGTGCCGTTTCCTTTGTAGCTACGACCCATTTATTTACTACTGAATGTTCATTAATTATTGCAATTTAGTGCTTGGGTATTTATATATCCATTGCACACACATCATTAATTGACATTTCTACATTACACACACTATCAATACAGAGTTAGTAGGCTGTTATGTCCGGTGTGTGGCAACCATTTTACCCAACATCCCCACCCCAAAAAGTCTACATCCTATAGTTTTATATTTACCCACCCAGAAAGCAAAGGAAATAATTTGTTCCTGCTTTATCTTATTCATAATGTATGCTGCTGTTTAAATGGACTGGAACGCCACATCACACAAAGCCAAAAATCACCTGGAACAAAAGCAAAGTTTTCACACTGCAAGTTCCTAATAGTTTGGAAAAGAGACAGTTAGGGGTGAGGTGATTCACCTACTGCAAGTAAGTCCTTTTACCACAGCAGAAAGTGTGTTTATGTGCCAACTCAGTCAGGATGAATAGTGTCACAGATACAGGACAGTGTAAAACGCAGTAGGGGTTAGGCAATAAAAACCATCCTTTTATTTCAGTGTGAATTCAGCATCAGACCCAGGATACGCCCGCCCAGCCAGCAATTCTGGCTGCTAGGGGCAAATGCCCACTTAAAGGAGAAGCAGAAAAAAAAGTTAGAGTAAAGCAGTGCAACACCCTCCTACACAGGAAAAGTTTAAAGAGAAGCTGTTAAACTGAAGGCAGGCACAGGTTTACAAATCACTTGACAACTGTCAGCCATAGGATCGGTAAGGGCACAGAAAAGCAAGGGTTGCTTGAGACCAGACAGATTACATGCTTACTGAGTCTAAAGGTCTGACAGATATGCGGGCACAAGAAGGCCAGATCTGGGAAAGCCTGGAATACAGGATAATTGTAGTTCAGACTTCACAAAGGCTGAACTCACGGAATATAAAAAAAAAAAGGGGGCGGAACTCTCCAGCACTGCGAGATCTCTCATTTATGTATGTGAAGCAGAGACAAGTCCAATGCAATATAGCCCTGCGTGATATGAGTTTTGTATTTTATATTCATTTACAGTATAGATTGGGTCATTTCAGTATTATTGCACTCATTTATAAATACATTTCGCTCTAGCAGTGATTTTACACATTCTGAATATGCTTTGAAAGTTTGTGTTACTTTAACAAATTACGATTATACTTTCTATATTTCTGTGCATCCCATTGCACAATATATTTGCTGCATTATAAACTAAAACGGACAGCTTCAGAAAGTGCGAGGAAAAGGGGGGTTCCCAGGGTGTCAATCTCTCACAAGTCTTGTGAAATTTTCTAAGCATTTTAAAGAAGCTGGTCTCACTGATTTGTCTCTCCAGCTGTATGCAGGTGAAGTTTGCTCAAAATTCACATTCACAATAGACTTATTTTAACTAACAGAAAAGTAATATATACTAAAATATGTTTTCACTACAATTGAACTTGATTGTATCTATTTGTTTGATTTGGAATTGATGCAAAATAAGCCTTTATATCAGCCCCAGGGGTTCTCCAGCTACCTTCTCTCCCATTTGGAATTTTGTATCCTATTACTTTCTATGGAAGGCATCTCTCTGGGATTTCCAGGTTCCTCCCCTTTTCTTAGAAAATTCAGTTATCCCTGCCCCTTTGAAGTCAGCACTATAATCTCTCTCCAAACTAGAGAATGTTTAATAATCTGGCGCATAGGATGTAGTAACGCTTTCTGGCAAAAGGGAAATCTAATTTGTAAAATATACACAAATACACAAAGTAAACGTTACACAGAAATAAAACAAAAAAGGTAGACTGTGTAGGCATGGATCTTCTTGAATTAGAATATCTGTAATGGAGCTATGTACACAACTACACCTTTAAATAAGGTGTGCTTAAAAACCACAGATGTGATTATTTTTTTATTATTATTATTATTTATTTTAAAGAAATCCAGGCTTCAGGTAATTTCTAATCCTATTAAGGACACCCATTAAGTAAAATTCCTGTTACAACAAGGGCTCAGTGTATGCACAAAGCTTTACAAATCACATTACTTCTTGCGTCAGAGGGGGTAGTTAGTTTTAGGGACCACTGGAGAGAGCCTGCATCTTCCCAAACAAAACCTATTAAATCAGTTTCATTAATGGTCAGTGAACATGAAGACGCTCCCAGACTCATATTCAGGAACAAAACAGGTCTAGTAATGAGCAGCGTTCCTTAATGCTCAGGGAATGAACAACAGGCAGGCTTATTTTGCAAACAAGGGACATGGAAAAAAGCAAACCTGTTTTCTGTGACTATAAAAGTATGAAAAAGGATTTTGAATATCAAGAACGTATGATTTACAGAAAACTTTATAAAACTATAAAAATGAAGCAGCTACATGCCTGTCCTGTTTTACATCACACTGCATTAAAGGAACACTGTACCCAAAAATTTTCTTTCGTGATTCAGATTGAGCATTGACATTTTAAGCAACTTTCTAATTTACTCCTATTATCAAATTTTCTTCATTCTCTTGGTATCTTTATTTGAAATGCAAGAATGTAAGTTTAGATGCCGGCCCATTTTTGGTGAACAACCTGGGTTGTCATTGCTGATTGGTGGATAAATGCATCCACCAATAAAAAAGTGCTGTCCAGAGTACTGAAACCAAAAAAAGCTTAGATGCCTTCTTTTTCAAATAATGATAGCAAGAGAACGAAGAAAAATTGATAATAGGAGTAAATTAGAAAGTTGCTTAAAACTGCATGCTCTTTCTGAATTACAAAAGAAAAAATTTGGCTTCAGTGTCCCTTTAAGAACCCTGAAATCGATATTTAATTTGGGAGTCTAGACCAGGCCACATCAACAAACCCTTAGCAGGTAGCTGCATCTTCTGTTGGTGGGAGAGGTCCTCCGGTCTCTACCCCATAAGTTAAACACAAAATGATTGCCTATTATCGGATGGCTTTGTGCGAGCATCAAGACATTGTGTGTGTTCTCTGCTGACTTACACGCAACCCTCATGCAATTAATCATTGTGAAAAAATGCATTAGTGCTCCCTGACTTCTAATTAAACTAAGAAATATGAAAGGTGCAGTGGACATTTTAAGGGCAATATATGCATAGAATGTAATAAAAGCTTCCAAACCACCTGCTTGTAAGCAGAGACCTACTGTGCATATGCACAAAGCACGTGTGCGCCTACATCAGGTAAGTGCCAGAACAAGACGGTATTGCAAGGCACCGTCTTTAGCAGTCACGAGCTCGAGCGCAGCAGTTATGTGGGGACCCGTCTGTGGAATCAGTGTTGTAAATTGGTTTTAATCCATTACTCTGCATCAGGGTGGTCATTGTAAGCTTTGAGAAGGGTTTTACAGCATCATTAAGGGGATATAAAACCCAAAGTGTTCTTCTTGCCATGATTCAGATAGAGAATGCAATTTTAAGCCAGTCCATTTTAGGTTCAGCACCTGGGTAGAGCTACATTTAGCCACCAATCAGCAAGCGCTACCTAGGGTGCTAAACCAAAAAAAAAGGGCCAGCTCCTAAGCTTACATTACTGTTTTTTCAATTAAAGATACCAAGAACAAAGAAAAATTAATAGGAGTAAATTAAAAAGTTGCTTAAAACTGCTGCTCTATCTGAATCATGACACACAATGTGCGTTTCAGCGGCACACGAGAGCGGCACATCAGCCCGTAGAATCTGCGGGCACTCTACAAACAACGTATTATAATGATTATAGCATTTAGAGACACTAAGCAAAATGTGCAAACTACTATGGAAAGCACGCATTGCACAGCTGCATTTATACCAAACGTACAACAATGACACGAATACCGCTACAGTAACACCTGTGTGCTTTGATAGGCATAGCCAGAAAGATCAGTACCAAGTACCCACTGTAACAAGACCAGTAGCACCGGCACACCGGCATGTAGCAGCTGAATACCTCATTAGCAAAGAGGACCAGTAGCACCGGCACACCGGCATGTAGCAGCTGAATACCTCATTAGCAAAGAGTAGTCACTTACCTTTTGTGCGCACACAGAAGAGGAGGACCACAGGGGCGCTGAATACACCGGCCTTATTGAGAGGTGCACCTGTCCCTGGGCAAGGGGGTAACATTGAAAGTGTCCCTTGGTATCATGCCAGAGATAGGAGCCTGCATTCAGGCGCCCGCCAGGAGGTATCCTCACACACATTCAGCTTTGTAACCAAACCCTTCATTTTCAAGTAAAACTAGCAAAGTGATATTTTCAGTACAACCGATTGCCTTAATTCAAGTCAGCCAATTACAGGAGTAAATTACTTGCATTTTTTGGTTTTGTGAGATTTTCAATGCAGCAATTAAGATTTACACCTGTAAGATGCCGTGCAATTTGTAGCGTCTAAAGATTAAAAGTCTTTACTATACAGGGAGATCTGAATAGGAGAATTACACTGTTGCTGCCATAATCAATTCAGCTAAGTATGGGGATGAACATCTACTTGCAGACTAATACATTCACCATTACTTTACAAAAGAGCAAGTAACTTATTCAATGTTTAAAAACACAGCACAAATGCAGGAAGGAATCTCTGCCAACACTGAACAGAGAATAGCAATGTAAATAGAATAAGTACACAGACACCCCACAGCAAGCCCAGTGCCAGTCACAGCCAGAGACACCCCACAGTGAGCCCAGTGCCAGTCACAGCCAGAGACACCCCACAGTGAGCCCAGTGCCAGTCACAGCAAGAGACACCCCACAGTGAGCCCAGTGCCAGTCACAGCAGACACCCCACAGCGAGCCCAGTGCCAGTCACAGCAAGAGACACCCCACAGCAAGCCCAGTGCCAGTCACAGCAACAGACACCCCACAGCGAGCCCAGTGCCAGTCACAGCAAGAGACACCCCACAGTGAGCCCAGTGCCAGTCACAGCAAGAGACACCCCACAGTGAGCCCAGTGCCAGTCACAGCAAGAGACACCCCACAGTGAGCCCAGTGCCAGTCACAGCAAGAGACACCCCACAGTGAGCCCAGTGCCAGTCAAAGCAAGAGACACCCCACAGTGAGCCCAGTGCCAGTCACAGCAAGAGACACCCCACAGTGAGCCCAGTGCCAGTCACAGCAAGAGACACCCCACAGTGAGCCCAGTGCCAGTCACAGCAAGAGACACCCCACAGTGAGCCCAGTGCCAGTCACAGCAAGAGACACCCCACAGTGAGCCCAGTGCCAGTCACAGCAAGAGACACCCCACAGTGAGCCCAGTGCCAGTCACAGCAAGAGACACCCCACAGTGAGCCCAGTGCCAGTCACAGCAAGAGACACCCCACAGTGAGCCCAGTGCCAGTCACAGCAAGAGACACCCCACAGTGAGCCCAGTGCCAGTCACAGCAAGAGACACCCCACAGTGAGCCCAGTGCCAGTCACAGCAAGAGACATCCCACAGTGAGCCCAGTGCCAGTCCCAGTGCCACAGATGACTAGGGAGGGATAACAAGATAGGCAGACCTAAATAGAAGGCACCACTGCTCGAAGAACCTTTCTCCCAAAAGAAGCCTCAGCCGAGGCAAAATAATGAAATTTGGAAAAAGTATGCAGAGAGGACCAAGTTGCAGCCTTGCAAATCTGTTCCACAGAAGCTTCATTTTGGAAAGCCCAAGAAGACGAGACAGCCCTAGTGGAATGAGCTGTAATTCTCTCAGGAGGCTGCTGCCCAGCAGTCTCAAAAGCAAAACGAATCATACCAGAGGGAAAGAAGCAGAAGTAGCCTTCTGACCATTACGCTTTCCTGAGAAACAAACAAACAGGGCAGAAGACTGGCGAAAATCCTTAGTCGCCTGTAGGTTAAATTTTAGAGCACGCACAACATCCAAGTTGTGCAACAGACGTTCTTTATAAGAATGATTGGGACAGAGAGAAGGAACAACAATTTCCAGATTAATATTTCTATCCGAAACCACTTTAGGAAGAAACTCCAATTTAGTATGAAGAAACACCTTAGGTAAGGTAAGGTAATCACACTGCAAAGCCGAGAGTTCAGAAACTCTGCAAGCAGAAGAGATAGTAATAAGAAACAAAACCTTCCAAGATAGCAACTTAAAGTGAATGTAAATTTTGATGCTAAAGTGCCCGGTTTTTAAAACTTTGATTAAAAACAGGGGCACTTTAATTCATCAATATTTTCATTTCACTCATGTTGTGAAAATAAACTTACTTTTTAATCTTCACAGCAGCTCCAGCTTCCTCCACCTGTTTCAAAGCCTCTTCCTGGGTCTAAAATGAGGTATCTGGCTTCCTCCAATCACAGCAGTGAATCAGACACTGAATCCCCCGGGGGGGAATATGTGATTGGAGGATGACCTATCAATCATTTCTGACATCAGAAATGGCTTGTGAGACCGGAGGAAGCAGCAGCTGCTGTGAAGTTTAAAAGGTAAGTTTTTTGTCACAACAGGAGTGAAATGTAAATTTTGATGAATTAAAGTGCCCCTGTTTTTAATCAAAGTTTTAAAAACCGGGCACTTAAACATCAAAATTTACATTCACTTTAATATCTATGGAATGCATTGGCTCAAACAGAGCCTGCTGCAAATCTTTAAGAACAAGATTAAGGCTCCAAGGAGGAGCAACAGGTTTAAACACAGGCCTGATTCTGACCAGGAAAAGGATTGAACATCTGGCACATCCGCCAGACTGTTGTGTAACAAAATCGATAATGCAGAAATCTGACCTTTCTGGAGAAAAGACAAGATTCTAGGAATCCTGACCCTACTCCAAGAGTAGCCCTTAGATTCACACCAATAAAAGTATTTACGCCATACCTTATGGTAAATCTTACGAGTAACAGGCTTGCGAGCCTGGATCATGGTATTAATGACTGACTCAGAAAACTCACGCTTAGACAGAACTAAGCATTCAATCTCCAAGCAGTCAGCTTCAGAGAAACAAGATTTGGATGGAGGAATGGACCCTGAGTTAGAAGGTCCTTCCTCAGAGGCAATCTCCAAGCCGGCCGAGACAACATATTCACTAGGTCTGCATACCAGATCCTGCGAGGTCATGCAAGAGCTATTAGAATTACTGATGCTCTCTCTTGTTTGATAGCCAATAACTCATGGAAGTAAAGCAAACTGAGGAAACAGGTATGCTAGACCGAAATCCCAAGGAACCACTAGAGCATCTATCAGAGCGGCCTGAGGATCTCTTGACCTTGAACCGTACCTTGGAAGCTTGGCATTCTGCTGAGACGCCATCATATCCAACTCCAGCACCCTCCGTTTGGATGGAGAGCCCACTCCCCGGGATGGAATGTCTGTCTGCTCAGGAAATTCACTTCTCAGTTGTCCACTCCAGGAATGTGGATGGCAGATAAAAGATTGTGAGCTTCAGCCCACTGAATAATCCGTGCCAACTCCTTCATTGCTAAGGAACTCCGAGTTCCTCCCTTGTGGCTGATGTAAGCCACTGAGGTGATGTCCGACTCAAACCTGATAAACCGGGCTAAAGACAATTGAGGCCAAGCCATCAGAGTATTGTAAATCACTCAACTCCAAGATGTTTATGGGGAGAGCAGACTGCTCCCGAGTCCATAGTCTCTGCACCTTTAATGAGTCCCAGACTGCTCCCCAGCCTAGAAGGTTGGTGTCCGTGGTCAATATCACCCAGGAAGGTCTCCGGAAGCATGTGCCCTGAGACAGATGGTCCTGAGAAAGCCACCACGGGAGCGTGTCTCTTGTCGACTGGTCTAGACCTATCCTCTGAGACGGATCCAAAATGGTCTCCATTACATTGTCTGAGCATGCATAATTGCAGAGCTCTCAAATGGAATCGAGCAAAGGGAATGTTGTCCATGGAAGTGACCATCAGACCAATTGCCTCCATACATTGAGCCACTGATGGCCGAACAGTAGAATGAAGAGATGCAAGAGAAGAGAAATTTGGATTTTCTGACCTCCGTCAAAGATTTTCATAGATCGGGAATCTATTATGGTCCCTAAGAAAACCACCCTTGTAGCTGGAACAAGAGAACTCTTTTCCAGATACACTTTCCAATCGTGGCAACGTAGAAAAGACAACAAGATCTCTGTACGAGAGTTTGCTTGTTGAAAAGATGGCGCCTGAACCAATATGTCATCCAGGTATGGCACCACTGCAGTTCCCAGAGACCTGATCACTGCCAAGAGAGCCCCCAGAACCTTGCCACAAAAAGTGTTTTTCTAGAAAGGTGAATCTCCGGAATTTGTGATGATCCCTGTGGATGGGAACATGAACATACACATCCTTCAGGTCTATGGTCGTCATGAAATGACCCTCTTGGACCATAGGAAGAATGGAAGGAACGGTTTCCATTTTGAAGGATGGTACCCTGAGAAACTTGTTGAGCCACTTTAGGGCTAAAATGGGTCGAAAATTCCCTCTTTTTTGGGAACCACAAACAGATTTGGATAGAATCCTAGACCCTGTTCCCTTACTGGAACAATCCCTCCCAGGGAGGAAAGGTACTGAACCAAGTTCAAGAATGCCTCTCTTTTTACCTGGTCTGCAGATAATCTTGAGAGGTGGAATCTGTCCCTGGGAGGGAAAGTTTTGAATTCCATTTTGTAACCCTGAGATACTATGTCCACAGTCCAAGGATCTGGGACATCTCATCTCCACGGTAAAAAAAAAACGGGGAAAGTCTGCCCCTCACTTGATCCGATCTCGGACCGGGGGCCGATCCTTCATGCTGACTTATACTCAGCTGAGGGTTTCTTTGATTGCTTCCCCTTATTCAAACACTGATTGGGCTTCCAAGAAGACTTGGACTGCTCCTGTTTGGAAGAGGAAGACTTTTGACCTTTGATGTTACGAAAGGAACGAAAATTACTTTGACGTCCTTTGAGTCTGTTCTTCTTGTCTTGCGGTAGAAAAGACCCTTTACCAACCGTAATATCAGAAATTATTCCTTCCAGACTAGGTCCGAACAAGGTCTTACTCTTGTAAGGAAGCGCCAGAAGCTTGGACTTAGAGGTAACATCAGCGGACCAAGATTTTAGCCATAACGCCCTACGACAGACATATTGGCTCCCAGTCTAATTACTTGCATGTCAGCATCAGAAATAAAGGAATTGGCTAGTTTGAGAGCCTTAATCCTATCTTGTATCTCCTTCAATAGAGTCTTTACTAAAATTGATTCAGACAAGGCGTTGCACCAATAAGATGCTGCACTTGCTACTGTGGCAATACAAACTGCAGCTTTTGATGAACATACATCATCTTCAGATAAGCTTCCAGCTTTTTATCCATTGGATCCTTAAAGGAGCAGCTATCCTCTATAGGGATCGTAGTTCTCTTAGCCAGAGTAGAAATAGCCCCTTCTACTTTAGGCACCGTGTGCCAAGAATCTTTAATGGAGTCTGCAACAGGAAACATCTTTTTAGATACAGGAGACGAGGAGAAAGGAATCCCTGGCTTCACCCATTCCTGTGAAATAATCTCTGTCACATGGTCTGGGAGAGGAAAAACTTCCACAGAAGAAGGAACATCATAGTATTTTATTAATTGTACTAGACTTCTTAGGGTTGACAACAACAGAAGTATCGGAGTAGCCAATACCTCCTTTAACAGTACACAAAGGTCTTCAAGCTTAAATCTGAATTTTACGTCTTCAGTATCAGATGAAGGAATAATACTGTCCGAATCTGAGATTACTAGTGGGAATATCACTCATCACATCAATTACTAGTGGGAATATCACTCCTGGCCAGAAGGAGGAGGCAAAGAGCACCACAGCAAAGCTGTTTAGTGTCACTACCCTAAACCATAATCCCCAGTCATTCAACAAAAGGGAAATGGAAAAAAGGAATAACAAAGGTATAGAGGTGCCTGAGGTTTAGTAAAAAATAATGGTCTTAAAAAACAGGGTGGGGTTGTGGACTCAATATACCCGGAAAGAAAGAAATGTATCAGGTAAGCAAACATTTTGTTTTCTTTCCTAAGATATGGTGAGTCCACAACATCATCAATTACTAGTGGGAACCAATACCCAAGCTAGAGGACACAGATGACTAGGGAGGGATAACAAGATAGGCAGACCTAAATAGAAGGCACCACTGCTCGAAGAACCTTTCTCCCAAAAGAAGCCTCAGCCGAGGCAAAATAATGAAATTTGGAAAAAGTATGCAGAGAGGACCAAGTTGCAGCCTTGCAAATCTGTTCCACAGAAGCTTCATTTTGGAAAGCCCAAGAAGACGAGACAGCCCTAGTGGAATGAGCTGTTATTCTCTCAGGAGGCTGCTGTCCAGCAGTCTCATAAGCAAAACGGATCATACTTTTTTTTTACCAGAGAGAAAGAAGTAGCAGTAGCTTTCTGACCTTTAAGCTTTCCAGCAAATCAAACCAACAGGGCAGAAGACTGACGAAAATCTTAGTCATCTGTAGGTAGAATTTTAGAGCATGCACAACATCCAGGTTGTGCAACATATGTTCCTTATGAGAAGGAGGATTAGGACAGAGAAGGAACAACAATTTCCTGCTTAATATTTCTGTCCGAAACCACTTTAGGAAGAAAACCCAACTTAGTACAAAGAACTGCCTTATCAGCATAGAAGATAAGATAAGGTGAATCACACTGCAAAACTGATATTTCTGAGACTCTCCAAGCAGAAGAAATAGCAATAAGAAACAAAACCTTCCAAGATAACAACTTAATATCTAAGGAATGTAATGGCTCAAACGAAGCCTGCTGCAAAACTTTAAGAACAAGGTTAAGGCTCCAAGGAGGAGCAACAGACCTAAACACAGGCCTGATTTTTACCAGAGCCTGACAAAAGAATTGAACATCTGGTAAATCTGTCAGATGCTTGTGTAACAAAATAGATAAAGCAGAAATCTGACCCTTCAGAGAACTGACTGACAATCCCTTTTTCAGATCTTCCTGGAGAAAAGATAAAATCCTAGGAAATCCTAACCCTACTCCAAGAGTAGCCTTTGGACTCACATCAATAAAGGTATTTATGCCATACCTTATGGTCTCAATGACCGACTCAGAAAAACCACACTGACAGAACTAAGCATTCAAGCTCCAAGCAGTCAGCTTCAGAGAAATGAGATTTGGATGAAGGAACGGAACCTGAGTGAGGTCTTTCCTAAGAAGCAGCCTCCAAGGTGGAAGAGATGACATCTTCACCAGGTCTGCATACCAGATCCTGCGAGGTCATGCAGGAGCTATTAGAATTACCAACGCTCTCTCCTGTTTGAAACAAGCAATGACTCGTGGAAGGAGAGCAAACAGAGAAAACATGTCAGATTGAAATCCCAAGGAACCGCCAGATCATCTATTAGGGCGGCCTGCGGATCCCTTGACCTTGAACCGTACGTTGGAAGCCTACATGCTATCAGATACAATTCCGGCATCCCCCATTTGAGGGATAACCTGGAGAACACCTCCGGATGGAGAGCCCACTTCCCGGGGTCAAATGTCAGTCTGCTCAAGAATTCCGCTTCCCAGTTGTTAACACCTGGAATGTGGATGGCAGAGAGACAGCAATTGTGAGCTTCCGACCACTGAATAATCCGAGCCACCTCCTCCATGGCTAAGGAACTCCAAGTTCCTCCCTGAGGTGATATTGTCCGATTGGAACCTGATAAACTGGGCTAAGGACAATAGAGGCCAAGCCAGCAGAGCATTGTAAATCACTCAACTCTAATATATTTATGGGCAGAGCAGACTCCTCCCGAGTCCATAGTCCCTGCGCCTTTAACAAGTCCTAGACTGCTCCCCAACCCAGCAGACTGGCATCCGTGTTTACAATCACCCAGGAAGGTCTCCGGAAGCAGGTGCCCGAGACAGATGCTCCTGAGAGCGCCACCACAGTAGAGAGTCTCTTGTCGACTCATCTAGATCTATTCTCTGAGACAGATCCAAATGGTCCCCGTTCCACTGTCTGAGCATGAATAACTGCAGAGCTCTCAAATGGAATCGAGCAAAGGGAATGATGTCCATGGAAGCGACCATCAGACCAATTACCTTCATACATATAGCCACTGATGGCCGAACAGTAGACTGCAGAGAGAGGCAAGGGGAGAAATTTGTATTTTATGACCTTGTCAGAATAAATTTCATATAGATAATCTATTATGGTCCCTAAGAAAACCACCCTGGAACAAGGGAACTCTTTTCCAGATGGCGCCTGAACCAATAAGAACCAATAGGTCTTCTAGGTATGGTGCCACTGCAATTCCCCGAGACCTTATTACTGCCAAGAGAGCCCCCAGAACCTTTGAGAAAATTCTGGGAGCTGGGCAAGGCCAAAAGTAAAGAGCCACAAACTGAAAATGTTTGTCTAGAAAGGCGAATCCCAGGAACCTGTGATGATCCCTGTGAATAGGAACATGAAGATATGCATCCTTCAGGTCTATAGGGCAGCAATTGTTAGGAAAACGCAGTAAGTACCTCTTTACAAGTTCCTAACTGCTTTAAAGCCATCACTACCCGACTGCAAGGAATGACGTGGACTATGGCTATACCCCAAAACTTGCTTGTAGATAAAATCAAAAATTTTCTTCAGACACCTAAACTTCACCTCCTCCATGCACAGAAGACAAAGAGAATGACTGGGGGTTGTGGGTAAGGGAGTGATACTTAGCAGTTAAACTGTGCTGCTCTTTGCCTCCTCCTGCTGGCCAGGAGTGATATTACCAACAGTAATTATTCAAGCCGTGGACTCACCATATCTTAGGAAAGAAGACACTGATTTCCTCCATAGTCCTAATAAATAAATACTTAATCCCACCAAAGTTAACCCCTTTACCCAGGAGGAGGAACACTGTCTATCTCACATACAAATTGATGTGGACTACAGCTATACCCAAAACTTGCTTGTAGCGAAAGAGATCCAATTTTATTTAGACACCAAAACTTCACCTCCTCCTTTTACAGAGGCAAAGAGAATGACTGGGGATTATGGGTAGGGAAGTGACACTTAACAGCTTTGCTGTGGTGCTCTTTGTCTCCTCCTGCTGACCAGGAGTGATATTCCCCACTAGTAATTGATGACGTTGTGGACTCACCATATCTTAGGAAAGAAAGTATGATTTTGTCTGTCAAATTCTATGATCTTTGGAATTTTGAATGGAATGATGCGATTGAAAGTTGGTCTTATTCGCAAGCTTTCAATAAATTTAACTCCAACCACATGTGTATGTAATGCACAAGCATGTCTTGCACAAACCTGCTGTAATAGACCTTCACAGCAGTCAATTTGACATGAAATAGGGCAAATACAGGTATAAGCAATGACATTAATTAGGGTTCCATTCCATTTAGGTTTACAAGAGCAAGGTTCCTGCTATTGCTCAAGTGTAAGGGAAGGTCACTCTAAATACTTGACATTTTAGCCTATAGAAGAATTATTTTCTGATATTTTTTTTTTTTTTTTTTTAAATACTGCATACAAATATCCTTTATTTTCTGGTTGTATTCTAATAAAAAGAGAATGAGAAATCATATATGGTCATTGTACCGTTGCTAAAACAACCAATCTAATGGTGGCATAAGACTTTTGCACACTTCTGTATATATCTGTACATTTTGGTAGTTCCAAGGAAGCACTCACTGTAGTAGTCATAAATACCAGGGTGCTCTCTATATTAGAATATAAAAATATCACTCAGAAATTAAGAGGCACTTTCAGGAATTAACGCTTCTAATTTTCTTCAGCTTTTTTTTTTTGCATAATTCAAACAATGATTAAGTCGACATTTCGGTCCATGCAAAGACCTTTTTGAATACCAGTTTTATATCTTATATATGCTTCTATTCTCTGTGACAAAAACAGAATAGAAGTATATATAAGATATAAAACTTCATAAGAAGCACCGTCTTACAGCACACTGTTTAGTCTTTCAGTTTGTGACAACTCCTTGCTTTAAACATTCTAATAAGAGATGTGTCGCCGGGCCCAGTCCACATATTCAATGCCCCCAGGGAAATAGGGTCTGAGGCTGTGTTTTTGTTTTCTAAAGTATAGAGATCAATTATATTCCTCAACCTGGAAAACAATTGGTGTGTCTATATACTCACAAGGACAAATTGATCTCACTTCCAGGGTGTTCAATGACACAGCAGTTTGGGAATAATGAACTAAAAGCATCCCATTTGTTTTATTAAGAACCTTTTCAGCACCACTCCAGAAGCCTTGTGTAGCTAATGATGCAGTAACGTTTCCTGCTTACTGTACTGATCTTACAGTTATCAGAGACCTGTCTGACCCCAGAGCTTGTACAAGGAGAGCCATGGTCGTCTGTAGCAAAACCCTAGTGTGAGACCAATACATAGGTGTGTAAGAAAATTAAAGCTTCACAAACATCAAATAAAAACTTTTACATTTCAATAAACTTGACATGTGTGCACAATGGAAGTTTCATATAGAGAGCTTATTTTAAGAATGTATGACAATCAAATGTGCCTCACTACTAGCCAAATAGTTACCATATTAGCCAAAAGCACCCCCCACTATCCAAACAAATCCCATATTAGCTAAATACACCCCTACTAGCCAAACAAATCCCATATTAGCCAAAAGCACCCGCTACTATCCAAATGTGCCCCTACTAGCCAAACATATCCCATATTAGCCAAAAGCACCCCCTGCTATCCAAATGTGCCCCCTACTAGCAAAACAAATCCCATATTAAACAAAAGCGTCTCATATTATCCAAAAGCACCCCCTACTAGCGAAACAAATCCCATATTAGCCAAAAGCACCCCCTACTAGCCAAACAAATTCCATATTAAACAAAAAATCCCATATTAGCAAAAAGTGCCCGCTACTAGCCAAACAAATCCCATATTAGCAATTATTCTAAAAGGTTCTTACAGTATAAACTTTTCTAGGTGGGATACGATATGTGAATTAATGATACTCATTCCTGCTGTAGCCAATATCTACATCTGATATAGCATGGAAAACTATGGTACAGTAAGTTTAGTGTTAATGCTCAGAATTCAGTACAAATAACAGCATAAGCTCAATGTGCCACTTTACTCATTAATATCTGCTCACATGTTGCGCCTCGATTGCTGGAAACTGGGTGACCAGCAGTAACATGTAATAGCCACAAATAGTGGATCACACACATTTCTGTGACCCCAATGAGTGCATAATCACCATTGTTTACTGGTTACATTACTAGTGAACCAACACTTGCAAAACAGAAACCCCCGTCCTCAAACAGCCTAATACAAACTACAAATGCTGCAGCACTACAGACCCAGGAGAGAAGGAACTTTGTCCTCAGGCAGAAGAAATGGTTAACGACATAAAGGTTAATTGGTCTGAAGACACTTGGGTGTGCAAAGAAGCATAAAGGCAACTACTGACAAGCCCTAAAGGAAGCAGCCAGGCAAACCGAGGATGGGAGAGGTATCTTATACAGCTGTGGGCTGAGTAGGCCCACATGCCAATTATGCAGTTAGCAATGGAGAAGCACATTACCTTGGCTCCGATTACACTGTGCAGCTTTAAACAAATTCATAAATTCCCCTTCACTGAGTGCATCTGTAATTCTCCTGCAATTACACACAGGGAAATTAGAGACAACTTCTACAAGTCACCAAGAATTAACACCCTTGTGTAACCAGAAAAGCCACCAATCAGTGCTCAGTAACCAGTATTATAGCTTATGCAACTTAAGGCATCACCTCCCCACTAGTGTAATAAGGGAAGGATAATCCCCTAATCTTACTGCACACACACCAACAAGCTGATCATGTCTAGTGTTCACCTTTAAAGGTGTTTCCTAAATATGAAAGTGTATAAAGTATAGGGGTAACAGTAGGGAATCAGGCAACCGCTGTGCTCATCATCATGTGGAATATCTGCATTACAGCTCCATTACCGTGATAAGCAACATCTGCACAATATACATATACACACATTTTGGTAAATAGC